>NC_092769.1:27056810-27242176 GCF_047496795.1 Chiloscyllium punctatum | reverse complement strand
GGGCTCTCAATCGTGTTGAAGACGCAGCAAATCTCTTGTCACACAGAGGGGTGAACAGCTCCTACCCAGTGTGAACACGCTGGAGTCTCAGGGGGTGGGATGAATAACTGAATCCCTTCTCTTCACTGAGCATCTGAATGAGATCTGCCTCAGTAGATTGTGAGGTCGAGTAAATCCCTTCTCATACGTGGGGCAGGTGAAATGCCTCTCTGCAGTGTGACTGTGTCGGTGAGTGTCCCACTGTTCGGGTGAAGTGAATTCCTTATTCTGATTGAGCCCGTCCTCCTATTTCTCTCAGTTATCATTGACAATCTCACACCAGAACTTGTTCCAGAGAGTGTTCCAGAACAGGCAGAATGGTCAGCTGCGGCTGGTCACCTGACTTGTCACTGGTCCTGAAAGGTTCACTCTCCACAAATGCTGCCAGATCTGCTGAATTTTTCCAGCAATTTCTTTTATTTTTTTCAGTTTTTCCCAGCATGTGCAGATGTTTAGTTTTCCAATTCTCATCTTGTCTGTTGCAGAGGAGTTTATTGATGAAATTAGAGGGTTTTGAAAATTGTACGTTATGTCACACATCAGCTATGATCATCATGAATGGCAGAGCAAAGTCGAGGGGCTGAATGGCCTCCTCCTGTTCCAAGGAAAGTTTTCCATTGTCAGCTTGTGGTAACATTTCCCATCACTGCTCAATTCACCTCCATGTCGAACACATTGTTACTGACTGAACAAACCTCCTGTGTTTGAAATAAACTTACTAATGCCCAGTGGCTCCCTCTCCTGCCACCCGGGTTTAACTCTCATCATGGAATACTGTCGTGTATTACTGCAGGAATGCCCACAAAGACTAATCCTGGAGTCTGTATCCCCTAGGATCCACAATCACCTTTTATTGACTTCTTCCTATTTCTATCAGGCTATTGAACTCTTGGTTTCAATCCAATCTCCTGTCATGCTCTTCAACATGTCCACATGGGTGGACTAGAGGTAGCTGGGATTTAATGAAGGGAAGTGGGGATTAGGTGGAAGCATGAGGAGCGGTGACGGCAAAGACAGTTCTCATTGTAACAGCAGAGTTTCTCCATGACCTAGTGAGTGGTGAGGCAGCTGAGTTTGTGGGCGGAGACAGTTTCAATCAGGGATTTGGTAAGACACTCAGACATTGACCTGTCCAACTGATTGTTAACTCAGACAGATAGAAAGAAAGATGCACATTTAGATATCACCTTTGATGATCTGGGGCAATGAAACATGCTTCCAACCCAAAGATTTCAACCTCAAAACTCTGAAAACACAGACACAATGCTTTCTGTTTGTACCAGGCTGTCTCTGAGGCTCCTCTTTTCTTGTGAAAAGCGTTTCGACCTGTTCAGCCTTTCCTGGTGATTATAATCGCTATGTTCCTGTGAGATTTGTGACTGAACCTTTATTTTCCTCTTCCTTGTGAGTGATGAAAGTAGCAGAAACAGTTCCTGACCTGTGAGGGGTTTTGATTGGAGTATTTATATTTACAAATCCATTCCCACCCTCACATACAGTGTGAAATTGATGTAAAACTGAAGGAAATGAGTGAGTGAGCACCCACAGAATCATAAAGGAATCATATGTATCTGAGTTGAATGAACAACAATCAAAACTAGTTAGAATCACAGAATCCCGTGGGTGCAGAAAGAGTTTATTCTGCCCATCGAGTCTGCAATGACCTGCTCACCCACCCTACCCGCATAACCCCACATTAACCATGGCTAGCCCAACCCACCTAAATTGCACACTGCGACCATGTTAGCATGGCCAATCCAGTGACGTTACACATCTGTGGGAAGGTCACAAATTACATACAAATGCTGAGAATTGTGGAAGATGGCTCACAAATACTAGACTCTGACACAAATGCTCTGCTTTTCAAAATAAAATCTGGGGGACACTGCAACCGGAAAAAGTTCTGATTTTCTTAGGAGGAAGAGAATTCAAAACTCACGCCACTGACCCAGGGGGCGCAGTGAAAGTTACAGAGGTCTCGGAACCATCAGAAATGTAAGAGGTTGTGAGCAAGGTGGGGGTGAGACAAGGACACAAAGACAGTCTGTCACACGGGGGAAGGCAGGAGAGGTTCAACAGCAGAAATGGTCGTCCCTCAAGGCCATGGAGAATGGAGTTAGAGCTGGGAAAGAAACAAGGAAATAAGGTGTGCAGCTGCCAAAGGAATATGTTAAAAAACAGATTATAAAAGCATAGAGGGCAGAGTTCAGTCTGAAATCTTTGCTCTCAATGATGAGTAAAAAAGCTGTAACGCCTGGGGAGTTGTATTTCAGCCAACACTTACCCAGGATTGGCCAAGTGTGCTGTCATTTTCTGATAATTTTTTTTCTGGCATTTGTAGTTCAAGTCTGATGACGCTAGTAACTTTTCAATTTGGACTGGAGTTTAAATTTCTGGAGAAATGTCAAATAAATCACATTGATCACATTCTGCACATCTTAGTCCATTACCCTGCATGTTCCAGTATTTCAGTGACATCCATGTCCTGCCGGTGGGACAGGACATACAGGGATGGTGACGATGGTGTCTAGGACATTGTAAGCTATGATTCTGTGCGTATGACTGTGTCGGCTTGTTGCTTGACTTGTCTGCGTTCCAGCTCACCCAAGAAGATGTTGGCAGGGTGAGACAGTACAGTTGGAGATCCTCTGCTCGCCAATTCCTTTCCTTTTTGTTTTTTTAGAATTTCATTCTCTCTCACTCTCCCCTTTGCAGACTCTGACAATCATGACAATTTTTTTTTTAAAAACATGTCTCTATTAGAAAACCAATCGAGGAAAATATATTATTCTTGCATCAACTGCATTTTTAAACAAAATCCATTGTGTTCAATAAACACTGTCTCATTTTTTCCTTCAATTCTATCAAGTGAGCTATTATATTTTGTCCCTCAGTTTACCGATCTTAATAAATATCCAATCAATTTCAGAGCAACATGCTGACAAAGTATTGAAACAATTTATCTGTTTAGGTTTTAGCATTAGTTATAACGTCATTACAATTACAACAATTGCAGAATAATTGGTCTGGGTAACAAGTATACTGAGGTTTACAATTTAATTTATTGATTGTTTGAAAATTGGTACAATATATCCTTTTTTCAGGATTCTAACAGTAATTGTTAAGGCATTTGTACGACAATAATTATAGTATGCTTTAGTTTAGTTTTGCTAACAACTACAGTGATGTTTATATTTGAATTTAATCCAATCTTCCATAGTACCTATATAGTAATATAAAACTCCATTTTATTTCCAATCAACACACCTACAAAAGAATCCATTATTTCTGATGCAATGCGCACTGTTCAAAATATGACTTTTGCTCATTTGAATGATCTGTGTAATCCCAGCCTTATAAATTTAGAAAATCCTATTTACTTTTCCCTGCAACAATTCCTGTTCATTTTTTGCAGATAGCACAGTCAAATAGCAAGATGAAATTTATCATTATTCTTAAGTATGCCAGTAGAATTTTGAAAATCTCTATGTTGCTAATATATAATAATTGTTCATTTCAATCCATAGACTATAGAACAGTACAGCACAGCCCTTTGGCCACGATGTAGTTCAGACCTTTTATCATACTCTAAGATCAAACTAACCAACATGCCCTTCATTTACTATCATCCATGTGCCTATCCAAGAGTCGCTTAGATGTCCCTGATGAATCTGAACGTACTACCACCACTGGCAGTGCATTCCACACACTCACCACTATCTATAAAGAAACTATCTCTGACATCTCCCCACAACTTCCCCCATTCATCTTAAAATTATGCCACTTTGTGGGGAAACGTCTTTCATTATCCACTCTATCTATGCCTCTCATCATCTTACACAAAGCTATCAAGTAAACTATCATCCTCTTTCATTGCAATGACCAAAGCCCCAGCTCTGTCAATCTTTATTCATGAGACATGCCTTCCAGTCCAGGCAACATCTTGATAAATATCATCTGCACCTTCTCTAAAGCTTCCGCATCCTATGTCTTATGAGGTGATCAGAACAGAACACAATATTCCAAGTGTAGTCTCATCAGGGATCCACGGAGCTGCAGCATAACCTCGTGGCTATTAAACTCAATCTCGCCACTAATGAAAGCCAACACCCTATGCACCGTCATAATAACCCTATCACCTTGGATGTCAGCTATGAGGGATGTATGGACGTGCACCCCACGATCCCTCTGTTCCTCCACATTGTCAAAAATCCTGCAAATAATCTGAAAATTTGCATTCAAATTTGAAATTCGAAAATGAATAACTTCACATTTTCCCAGGTTGAACTCCATCTGCCACTTCTCAGCCCAGTTCTGCATAGTCAATGTCCTCCAGCAACGTACAAAAGCCTTCCACACTATCCACAACTCCAGCAACCCTCGTGTCATTGGCAAACTTCCGAACACACCCTTCCACTTCCTCATCCAAGTCATTTGTAAAAATCACGAAGAGGAGAGATCCCAGAACTAATTCCTTCAGAACACCATTGGTCACCGTGCTCCAAGCTGAAAACTATCTATGCAATCTCACCCTGTCTTCTATGGGTCAGCCAATTTATTATCTAACCAGGCAGGTTTCCCTATATCCCATGCCTCATTACTTTCTAAATGAGCCTACCATGGGGTACCTTATCAAACACCTTGCTAAAATCCTTATACACCACACCCACTACTCTGTCCTCACCAATGTGTTTGCCACAACATCAAATAATTCAATGAGCCTTGTGAGGCATAACCTGCCACTCACAAAGCCATGCTGACTATCTCTAATCAATCTAAGCTTTTCCAAAGAATCATAATCCTGTCTCTCTGAATTCTCTCCATATATTTGCCCACAACTGATGTAAGACTGACTCATCAATCATTCCCAGGATTATCTCAATTTCCTTTCTTGAATAAGGGAATAACGTTTCCCACCCTCCAATCATCTGTTATGACTCCAGTGGACAGTGAGGATGCAAAGATCATTGCCAAAACACAGCAATCACTTGCCTCCCTTCTCATAACAAACTATGGCCCAGGGGACGTATCTATCCCCATTATTTTTAAATGTTTTCAGCACATTCTCTGTCTTTACATCAACCTGTTCGACCATATCAGCCTGTTTCATGTTGTCCTCACAAGGAAAAAGGTCCCACTCACTCGTGAATACAGAAGCAAAGTACTCATTAAAGACCTCACCAACCTGCTCAGACTCCTGGCACAAGTTTGCTTCACTATGATGCGTATAAATGTGGAATTATGTCTCAGCACTGAATTACTGTAAAGATATTGCAGTGTACAATCACTCGACTACTTTGAATATTGAACGGTATTTTAACTGAGAAAACACAGTTGAATTCATTTGATTATATTTCACTTCATGCTAACATTTATTGCATTTAGGACAACAATAAGAGTTTCCTTTTTACATATATGAAACTTACTTAAATTAATCACACGTTTATGTGAAGAAAATAGAATTAACATCTCCTTGTTCCTTCCTTTATCAATGACTGTTCATTTTGAAATTGTGGAAGTTGTACATTGTTGAAAGGAAGGGAACTTGTCGTCAGCTGAATATTCACATTGAATGACTGATGTATATTTAAAATTAAAGTACAATGATCATGCAGTTTTGTCAATTTGTCTTTCAAAGAATTGCCATGAGATTCCTCTTTATTTAAGACTATCATTCATTTATTCTATTGTTATTGTAAAATATTGTTTAATTTCCAGTCCATTACACACAGAAACCAACGAATTAATTCCCAATCGAATTACTACAATAAACAGCTGATTAGTTTTCATTTGTGTAACCACATTAAACATAATATTGCAGTTCTGACCGTCCTGAGTGGGAACATTATGAAAGGAGCCTGTGGAGCTGTGGCAGTGTCTCTATTACTAGACCCGAGGGAAGGTTTCAAATCACACCTTCAACACAAATATATCAAGAGCTATCTGAATGGAGATTAGAGAGTACCTAAGCACAGACTGAACTGCTTTTCAATACAACATTAGATCTGCTTTTATCTATTATATCAATAATCACAAAATCTGATACTTATTTGAGTCAGGTTACCAAGAAATATGTGTTGGAAAATTCGTTTTAGCCACTTTGCTTTTACAAAAGACTTACATCTGTCCCTGTTTTCTCTAACTGAAATAAATCTGAAGAGGATTTTCACTTTTACGAAAAAAGGGGAGGTGTTTCCCATATAAATTAATGCTTCTTCGATTTACCCCTTTTCAGTTTATGTAAGGTTTCATAATAACGCTCGACTTTCGGATAGTGGGGATACCTGTATCTAATTCTGTTGCTTATAAGTTCCTGGAGAGTATTTGAAAATGCTGCAGAATTAAAGATTACGATGTCTAAGTAATGAGATTGATCTTTTTTTGTTGCAAAGGGGCAAGTCCAAACAATTGAAACACTTTAAACATTATTCTCTTGTGCTATAAATTTGAAATAAAGTTGATATCTTCTTCAGTAAACTAACGAATGCTACCACCTATTACTTGTCAGTCAGCTGATTATCTACTTTGTAACTAAATGTTGTGATTCATCTAAATATTACTCTGTCCTTTGATGAAAGTGAATTTGTAACTGTTGTTCAGTTTATGAATTGTCAGAAACTTGTTTTTATTTTCCCATTCACCTGTTCATTTTGACCGTAAGATTGAAATGCTTTGAAAATATTGGAGTTTGTTCATTTAAAAATAAGGTTTGCACATCTCTCACATATCTCACTTCTTTTATTATGATTCAAGAATGTTTTCTGGTGGAATTCTAGTAAAGACCAAACATTTGTTGGCTTCAAATAAGGTCTTTAACATCCAGTTATCCATCTGTTGTTAATGTTTCAGCTGTTACATTGACATTGATTAGGTACTCATTCAGAAAGATCAACTGACAATTATAAACTACTTGCAGGATTATTGAATTGAGAAAAAGATACAGACGTGGAAACATTTTTTAGAAGGAATTGCTTTTTCATTCAAATGTGTAGGCTGTTCAAGAATTCTTTCACGCCTTCCATTGGTTTTGTTGTCGAGAATGTAAATTTATAATTCATGTGAATTTTAATGTGTTCTGTATTTTAAAATTTGTATCAGATTTAAGAAGAAAAAGAGGTGCAATTAACATGAAAACTTCAGTGAATAGAAAGCACAGTAAATTAAATTGACAGAGGTAACTTTTAGTATTGTCTCTGAATATTCAGTCAAATATTTCTAATGGCACGAGCATTGTGCCGGTAAAGCACAGCAGGTCAGGCAGCATTCAAGGAGAAGCAGAATCGACGTTTTGGGCATAAGTCCTTCATCAGGAATCTTTTCGATACACTGAATAATCCTGCTCTTTGAATGTGCCTGCACTTTTCCAACACCACAGCTTTCCTCACTTTCTCCAAATATGCTTAATGAACATGAACTGAAAATGTTAGCATCAGCAGTTGAACAAGACCAAATAAATGCAAATTTTTTTACAATATTTATCGTGAAAACTTGTTTGAGAACATGCAACAAATCAGGTCGAACAACATCTCTTGCCGTTAGAACCCTTGGCCATTCATAATAAAGAATAACCATGCTTTGAACAACCAGTATGGTGTATAACGACTGAACTGAAATACCAGAGGACAACTACTACATTTATTGAAGGGAATGATAACCAGATCCTTACTGTGATAGTGGGGATTGATCTCAGTAACAATAAAATTTTACTGTGATTATTCCACTGAACAGTAATTAGATGGTCGTGAAGATCTTTGTGTGGCTTTATGTGCAGTGTTTTGTTTGAACATTGATTTCAGTAACAGTGAGATATTTTACAAGATTGACAAGTGACAGTTAAAGATAAGTTTTAAATGCAACATTTCAAAAAATTGTCAGTTTTGTTTAGCAAAACACAATTCTAATTATATGGAATCCCTACTGTGTGGAAACAGGCCATTTGGCCCAACAAGTCTACACTGACGTTCCAAAGAATAATCCACTCAGCACCATTCTGCTCTCAGATTACTGGACATTTACCCCTGACTAATGTACCTAACCTACACATCCCTGAACAGAATGTGCAGCTTAGCATGGCCAATGTACCTAACCTGCATATCTTTGGATTGTGGGAGAAAACCAGAACATGCAAACTCCACGCAAACATGTGGCCGAGGATGGAATCAAACCCAAGTGCATAACACTGTAAGACAGGCGTACTAACCACTGATCCTCTGTTCTCAATGCCCAACCCCATGCAAGAAGTGAGTTAAGTGAGAGACGTGCAAAGTCAAATTTCAAATGAACACTCTCTGATGTTGCCAAAGCATATCAATCTTGCATTCAATATGAATAGGTGAATGGAAAACAAAAAATAAAAACCCCTGACAAAGCATTAATGTACAATAATGAGAAAATTAATGTGATCAACGGGCACAACAATATTTACGTGAATTGCATTGTTTAATTAAAAATTTGGGAATTAGCTAACTTAGAATAATGGAAATTGACATTTGTTTATTTCACTGATGATTAAATTTACTTGCTTTTCATCTTTGTAACACTGCAGAATAGAAATTGATGTGCCTGAAATGTTTGAATTAGCTTTTTCCAATTAAAAAAATCAATAAAATTAGATTGACTTCTTCAGCTTTAAGACTGCAACAATATCAAATACTTTCCAGGAATTTAGAACCAGCAGAATTAATTAATTTGGTTGCTTGGGAACTCGAAGAGAATAAACAGCAGATTCTGTGAATTAGTCATTCAATGTTATTATTCAGCTGAAGGCAATATCCCTTCTTTGCAAAAATGCTCAACTTCGAAAAATGCAAAATGCATTGTCATTGCTAATGAAACAAAATAGAAATGTTAATTCTTTTTCATTTGACTTAACAAAACGCAGGAATTTTACATGATATTGTGTCATGAAAAATACTTAAATCTTATTATGGTTAGAAATATAGTAAATGTTCGCATCAAAGTGAAATATATTTAAATGAATTCAGCTATGTTTCCGCAGGTAAAATAAGAATTAATATTAACAATGATTGAGAGATTGCACCTTACAATAGTTATTCATGTAAAGAACCATAATTCCACATTCATAGCATGTACTGGATTGAATAATGTTTAGGTTTGAGCAACAACTGAATTATAAAATTCGACAAATGAATTTAGAAACAATGAGAAATCTCGTTTTGCTATGTGACTGAGGAATATGTGCAAACAAACTGGAATTATTGCAATGAAAAGTAATTGCAGGTTTGTGAATTTAAAGTCTGTGGTTACGGAGATCATTCAAATAAGCAAACATTAGGCATTCACAATTAATGTTGGATGAGAAGTCATTGGATCCATTGTGGGAAACTTGACCTGAAAATAAAGTTTCATATTGCAGTGTTGGTACTTAGAAACAATTGGTCAAATTAAAATGTGAATCTCACTTTACTTGTTCAAAAGATTTTCTCAAACAATTGTGCAATTATTATTATGACAATGACTTGATAATGTTGTTATATGAGCAATTAAAATGATTCATTATATCAAAAACACTTTGCTGTTATGTTGATAGGATATTTATTAAAATTGGTAAATTGTGGAATTAAATATAGTAACTAGCTTTATGAATTGAAGAAAAAATGAGCCATTCAATGATTATGGAAACTTTTTTTCTTTCATTGCTAAAAAATGAAGGTAACACAAGAAATATGAATTTCTATCAAATGGTTTCATCATACAGACATATTATTTTAATTTAGATGATTAATGTTATGATCAGAGTTCAGACATTTGTGTTAGAATTTGGAAGCAAGTTAATAGATAATGAAAGTGAGCATGAAAGTGAACAAATGATGCAGTCAATGACATTTGGTACATAAAGGAATTATCATAATTGTTCATTATTGTACAGTGATGAATAGTGTTGGTATAGAAAAGACAAAAAGAATCGACATGTTCAAAACAGTTATTTTCTTACAATTAAATGAAACCAATAATCATTTTGCAGAGCACGTGATTTGGAAAAAAAAACTGTTATTTAATGTGTTATATAAACTGAAAACTACTTCCGTTTTGCAAAAATGAAGACTTTCCCAAATTCAAATTTAGGATTGCTGAATTATGCAACAACAATGGTTGTAATTTGAAATATCTCTTGCAAACAAATTTAAAATAAGTAAACTTAAAGATTTTTAGAATGACAAACGTTTGTTGTTTGCATGATTGTATTACAGTCAATATCCGTAATAAAGTAGAAGCATTGTTTTAAGCAACATAAATCATCTTTAACTACTGAACTGAAATAGAAGATATCAATTGCACTTGTTGCATGGAATAGTAAACAAATGTTTACTGTTGTCATTGGTTTCAGGAGCAATAAGGTACTTACTCAGGTTATTCTACTGAAAAATAATCAGATGGCGATGGAAGTCTTTGTGTTGCTTTGTGTGTATTGTATAGTGTTAACATTGGGTTCGATAAAATTGAGGTATTTGTATGAATTAAGAACAAAGTGATAATTGGGTGCAAATGATCTGATTTAAAATCAGACAGTTTTTGATTTTTTCGAGGATTGCTGAGTGAAACGTTCTTAAACCATCATGCAATCAACGGGATAAGTGAGAGATATGCAAATTGAACTTTCAAATGAACAAACCCTGATATTTTCTCACCATTTCAATATCACATTCAATGTAAATAGATGACTGGAAAACTAAAATTAAATCTCACACAATTCATAAACTGACCAATAATTATTAATTGATAAATAATAGCAAGTGACATTTGTTTACTTTACTGATATGTAAGTGATCTTTTCTCATATTTATAGCACTGGAACATAAAATTCTGTGTTGTTTTAACTAAGATCTACAGAACAAGAGAAAATTAATGACTATCGTGACTTTGTATATTTCAGCTTTATGACCACAACATTCTCAAATATTTTCTGAGGCATATTGATTGAGTGGAATTAGATACATTTTGCTATGAGTGACCAGAAGAAAGAATATAGCAGATACTGTGATTATTGGAATGGACGATGATACCTCCAAATAATCTACTGATATTGTGATTGTATATACAGTAAGTGTCAGCATCGAAATAAATTATAATCAAATCATTTAAAAAATGTTTGCAAGTTTAAAATAAATACAATTTTCACAATGATTGAGAGATTGTACTTTGTAATGACCTTGCAGTATTTATTGTACTGAAGCATAATTCCACATTTGTAGCCCTTACTGGATTGCACAATTATTAGATATAAGATATATTAGCAACAAACGGATTTTAAAAATCATATTCGTGAATTTGAGAATAATGAGATATCCCATCTTGATATTAGACTGAGTAATATGTAGAAATGAAGAGTAATATTGCAGGGAAAAGCAATTGGAGCTCTCTGAATTTCAAAAGCTGAGATAATTGTTATATTTCACCTGAGCAAAAATCAGACATTTACAAAGAATTTTGCAAGGGATATTATTGGTCGTTTGGTATGTGTATGGGCCTGAACATATTGGTATTAATAAAAAATAATGAATGAAATTTTTTTAAAAACTGCATTTTTACAAAGTCTATGTTAAATTTCTGTGCAATTATTGTAATTGATAAATTGATTTTAGAATCCTGACAGATAAATTGACTTAATATTTTGAAAACACTTTGATTTGATGTTGATTGGATATTCATTAAGATTAAGAAACTGAAAATTAAAGCATAACACTTAGCTGTATGATGTAAAAAAATCATTCAGCAACAATTGAAAAAAAATGATTTTATTTAAAAATGCAGGCAATGCAAGATTTATATGCTTCCAATGGTTTTCTTGAAGAGTCATGCCAATTTTGTTGATGTAATTTTTACCACAATAAATGCTTCGATATTTATTTCAGAATTAGGAGGAAAAGAATTAGGCCATAAAAGTGACTATTATTGTGAACAAAATATAGAGTCACTGACATTTGATACAGAAAGGAATTCTCATAATTTTGTGATTATTGTTCACTGACACCTAATATGGGAGGAAAAGGAAAATTGTCAACAATTGTCCAAGCAATTTTTTCTTATAATGAAAATAAAAATCATTTTGGAGGGCACATTGTTTGAAAAAAGGAAACAGTCATTTCATATGACATTTGAGCTGAAGACTCGTTCCCGTTTCCCCCATTGTAGTCTTTACAATAATTTAAAACTTAGTGTTGGTTGAACAAAAGAACAAATGGATATA
This sequence comes from Chiloscyllium punctatum, assembly GCF_047496795.1. Lineage (NCBI taxonomy): Eukaryota > Metazoa > Chordata > Chondrichthyes > Orectolobiformes > Hemiscylliidae > Chiloscyllium > Chiloscyllium punctatum. Next base: position 27,229,929 of record NC_092769.1, on the reverse strand, counting down.
ATCAAAACGTTTTCTTGTACACCAAACAAAGTAAATGTAAAGCAATTTTATCATGAAAATTAAATCACTCTGAATGTAATCATTTCACACACAATAAAAGTTTGTATTGAATTGAAATGTCATCATAGTGTAGAAGTGCTTTCCCTGACAGAGAATGAGGACTCAGGAGGCAGGCTGAGCTCAGGCATGTGGAAGATGTTTACTCATGCAGCAACTAGTTAATGAAGGGATCATCCCCCGAGGCCAATCTCGGAAGGGAGATCCATAACACACTGTAACATGCACAGTAAAAAAGCAGCATTTTTATGCACTTTCTGCATCACAAAGGCCACATGCAATGTGGTTACAGCCCTTCTCTCCTCATCCAGCCACCCAATTGAAATACATAATCGCAGATGGGCATTCTAATGGACATCCCCAGATTCCTATTGGGATCTTTCTATGCATCTTATTAACTTAGATTCCAAAGTTATTCCTGAACTCCCTCGCGCCTCTCAGGATACCTTATCAGTTGGGACATTTTGAATTCTGCTATTCATCATATTTTATTTTATGAAAGCCAATTACTCCTCATATTGTTCACTGTCTTAATTATATATGTACAAACAAATAGAAAAGACAGTTAATTTTAGCTTACTTGCCATAAGATTAGTAATATGACTTATGTTATAAAGTTCGTTATATTGTGCAAAATTATACAGCTACTCTTTCTGTCAGGACTTTATAATTAATGGGCAGTCAACATCATACCGTGAAGTTAATTCCTAAAACTAGCTAACTTCAAATCTCAGTCTAAATGCTTTTCTATAATGTTTTTAGTAGGCATTGGTTACATGTATCAAACTTATGTTGCAAATTTCCCCTATTATACTCAAGAATCTGTAATTAGAACCTTTGTTTAATATTCTGAGTAACTGTAAAATAATAACTATATCTGACAAATGAACTCTTCTGTTGTCATGATAGCTGCTTAGTGAGGTAACTGGGCTGCACCCTGCAGCTGCTGTGTATTCATTTCCTGCGACAATAATCCTTTCATTTATGAAGATCAGGATTGGTCATTTGTCTGCATGTCGGCATGCTCTTATTAAGAAATGTCTGGAATGCTGTTGTCCTGGCGTTGGAGTAGGTCAATTGGTAGTGTGCTTTCTTTTAATTTAAGGCTGGAACAGAATGTTAGTCTAGTTTATCATCCCCTGACACCTTGTATTTTAGTTCTAAGGTAGGCTGCCTGTTTTTGATTGTCAGGCATTTTGTATGAGCCAATATGGACCATTCTATTCCAGGTTGGGGCAAGCCATGCCCAGGACAGCAAATTAACTAAGATTCAAGTATTGAAATAAAAATCACCATTCGCTATCATTGGTTTCTGTACAATGCAATACGTTTACGTTACTGAGCCTTAATTTCACACTTAAAGCTGGATATACTGGAATTGATCAATTCTTAAATATTAGATATAAGCAACAATTAATCTTAGAAACATTTCATAGCAAACTTAAAAATGATTAGAAATCTCATATAGCTGCCCGTCATGTGTAAAAATGAACAGCATTTGTTGGAGTGTAAAATAATCAGACGTCTCAATATGTAAGGACGAATATTAATCCAATAATTTCTGTGAACATTCAAATGAGAAGGGACCAGATATTATCTTTGAGTGTTGGATAGGGAATCATTAATTAGGTTGTGTTTGTGTTATCCTGGAATAAGGGAACTACTATCCTTTTTTTAAATATTAACACTAAGAAATACTGGAATAAATTAAAATGTGAATTTGACGATGTTTGTTACAAAACCTAAACTGAATTGCTGTGTGATTTTTGGAATGACAATGAATTGATAATTAATTTTAGAACTTTGGCAAAGTAAATGATTCAATATTGCTAAATGGATTTGCTTTGATGTTGACTAGATATTTCTTAATCTGTCAGCTGAGACTGCAAATTCTGGCATGATGATATGGAAAGACATTAGACATTCAGTGGATGTTGATCAGAAATGGTTTGTCATTCAAAATTCTCAGATCTTCAAGATTTCTATACTTGGTTTCTCTACTTTTCTTCTGGAGAAATACAATATATAACAAGAACAAATTCTGCATTGTATTTAATTCATGCAATTTTTCATATCATCAATATTTAGACATTTGAGTCAGAATTATAAAGAAAATAAGTCAATAAGGAAGGTTTATTTTCACAGAAACATACAGTCAACAGCATTTATCAACGTATTTGTTTCAATAGTGTCTCTGAATAAACAGATAAATACGTTTAATGGGAATCTGTTGACAATGAATGAGCCACAATTACATTGTTATCATAAGTTTTGGATTGGAAATCTATCAGAAAAAAAATCCTATATTCAGGACTAGCTTCATCTCGATAAATGTTACTCGTAGTATCCTCAGTCAGAAGAAATAAGGTGTCATCATGGGTCTGGAAAAGATCTAGTGTTTAAATTATAATAAGGTTTCTCTTACATATCTTTGGATCTGGTGAGACTGTGATGTTTGCTGTGATAATTAAACCTGAGAACAATTAGACACGTACAAAGTGTTTTTCACCGAACAGTAATTAGGTGGTCTTGAAGACCATTAGGAGTACTTTGACTTCAATAATGTTGAGCTGATTCCCATGATCAGGGAAATGTTTCACAACATTTTACCAAAATTCTGGATTCTAAGCATTCAATGGGTTTCGTACAAAACACCCTTCACTTGTCATAATTTTCAAGCGAGGTGTATAACGCTCAGACATTGGATGCAAGTCAAGGTGCCAGGAAGTCTGCTTCAAACTCTCCAAAGCACAACTCTCGGGCTGGTTGTGATTGGATCTCTCGAACCTTTGTGACCTCTTTGACTGGGCTTTCCACAGTTTTCTAGACCTGATTATTTTGTCTAATGTTTGATTTAGTTTGGCCTTTTTAGCTCCGATTTCTCCAGCTGTAGGAATATTTAGAATGTTCAATTATGGGCGATAGGTCACTTGACCTTAGTGGACAGGTAAAATATGGTTCACTTATTGTTTTAATAACGAATTGAGAATGAATCTTTTCATTTTAACAAATAAAAGTTTCAATTTTTTCGGTGGTTTGCAATGACATTGATTAGATACTCATTAAGAGAGATCAATTGACAATTATAAGCTATTTGCAGGATTAATGAATTGAAAAAGGATACAGACATCCAAAGATTTTTTTGAAAGGCATTGCTTTTTCATTCAAATATCTCGGATGTTCAAGAGGTCAATATAGCTGTTTATTGGTTCTCTTGCCCAGATAATAATTTATAATTCATATCGCTTTTATTGTGCCTGGAATTTTGAGATTTGTCTCAAAGTTAAGAAGAAAACGAGGAGCATTTAATATGAGAACTTGAGTGAATAGAAAGCACAGTAAAGTTAAATTACAGAGTGTGAGAAACACAGCTCACTCACTTCAATAATTTCAGTCCAAGACCAGATCTGAAGCAATCAGTATGTTTATTGGACGCTTGCAAGCGTGGTGCCTGGAATAAGGCACACAGTGTTTAGCAAATACATATCTTGTATAGGATTCACTACTCCAAATCGGGTGCCCATTACTATTGTTTCTCGCTTGCCTTATCCGGCCTTGTGCATAACAATGTACAAGTTTTATTTCGCCATTTCACCGGATCCTGCTGCGGCCCACTGTTAGGTATATCCTCCATCACCTCTATCTAAATCCATCACTTGTGACATTTCCTCCCTTTTCCCAACCATATTGATCCTTATGACCATTTAATTGGGGTTTGCTTTTGTGTTTTTGCAAAAGTGGGCAACAGATGCTTATAACTACTGCTTGTACAAGCATATTTGGCTTAACCTACATCCCACCAGCACCTTATCTCGTTGTCTGTAATATCTACCATTGTTTGCAGGCACGTTTCATTCTTGTATGCACATTTTAGCTAATACTAAAACAATTATATATTTCCTCCACATAATTTTCATTCTTGTTGATTCAGCTCTTGGTTGAAACAATTATACACTGGTGTGAGTGCATTTACCTTGCATAAATAATTATGATTGCAGAAGTAACACTGCTTTACCTAGATCCTACAATTTCCCCCTTTTTCTTTAATTACCATTTGTTATCTTCTGCACTTTTCTTTTAAGCATTGCCCCCAAAATTCACAAGCATCATTCCGGAGATTTCATCCATCTTGGTCTCACTCATCCCTCATTATTTAATCGACAAAGTTCCTCTGCCTGATTGCCTTTTCGGGGCATTTGTTTTATTAAAGCTGTCTCAATCAGTCTTTGGGTAAGTCCTCGTATACAGGGCATGATACAACAGCCAATGGCTACCAATACCCCGACTATTGCTATCAGGGAAGTAAGGATGGAAACCACCACCCCCTTCCATTTTCCAAACCATGATTCAATCCATCCCGTGAGAGATGTGTCTACTCCTGAACTCTCAGCCAGTTACTCTGCTAAGGCAGTCAATCCCCTTAATGCCCGAGTAATTTAACCAGCAGGTGTAGTGTTATTAGGAATAAAGTTGCAACAGCTTCCTCATGACATCACACACACACAGAGTTTTTCTGCTAAAATCATACCAAGGGCCATTCTGTTTTCCCATGCCATCCTACTTGTCACATCAAGCTGTTCTGATATTCCTTCAACTGCATCACTTGTATAATTTATAAATTTCTGTTGATTATAGAAAATGTAATTTATCCAATCTACACTTTCTGTGCCTCTCTTAACAATTCATCTAATGGTGTTTCGCTCCTCCCTTCTATCTTCAGTGTCTTTCTCTGTGTCTGGCCATACCTTTGTCACAAAATGTACTTTGAAAAGACCCACTGGGTCCTCAGGATTCATTCCAGAGTATTTCTGCATTGAGTCTCTTAATCTTTGTAAGAAAGCTAAGGGAGTCTCATCATTCTCCTCTGTAACTTCAAAGGCTTTATTCAAATTCTGTGACTTCGGAACTGACACTCTTATACCTTTTAGCATCAGGTCTTTCAATTCCCTCGTTTCTTCCCTATGCTCTGGGTTTTTATTTTCCCACTGGGTGTCTCTGAGGGGAAACTCCGTCTCTTCCTGTCCAGTATCCCCATCCCCAATGGGAAGTTCCCTGTCCCATATTTTAATGGCTGCTCCTGGCAAAGTCCCCTTTCTTCCCCAGTAAATAGTATATTCAAAATAGACATTAACTCAGTCCACGTATACAGACAGGGCCCCAAGAATTGATCAATTTTTTCAGGCAACCTGACCGGATACTCAACCAGGACCTTCATCTCCTTTTTAAACGTTCTGACCTCCCCACTGGTGAAGGGGGCACTTACAAACCCAACCTCTTTGTACCCTATTGGTACCTCCCGTTCTTCCCCTTTTTTTTGCTTTTGTTTTTCCCCCTTAGGCTTTGGTTCAGATACTCCAGAGGCCTTCTTTACATCTACTTTATCTTCCCTTTCTTTTGCTGAGGATTGAGGGTCGGGAAAAACAACATCCCCGTCCACCGCCCCTTCGTCCTCCTCTTGAGGGTCATCCATTACCTGTCCCTGTCGGTCTGTCTCTCCTCCTCCCCCATTTTCACCTCATCTGATTTTATGGTACGTGGGGGGGCGGGGAGGGGGAGAGTGCAAGCAGGCAAATGGATCCCAGGGACTGGGTGGGGCAGAGGGGGAATCCTTTGTCTTTACTACCATCATTCCCAAACTGCCCTTCCAACAGGACACATAGTCCGCCTCCTCTTGACTAAAAGTTTGTTTTTTATTCGCATGCAAATCTAAATTCTGAAATACACAATCGTCATCCGAATATACTTTGCCCAGAAGACAGCCGGATGAAGAATTGGTTCTTTGGTCCATACTAAACAAAAATATTTAATCATTTTCTTTTTATCTTTTTCCCTTGTACAAGTCTTACTTGTCCATTCCCGCAACATCCTCCCCAACGGACTTTCAGGAGGAATGTTACCAGGGACGTTTTCTTCCTTTACTCCGTGACAGTTCGACTTACTCTGTCTACCCCCCATTTCTCGGGGCCCTCACCAGTCCCTCAGCAATTAAATACCCCTTTTCCCGGCCACCAAGGCAATACTTAAAAGTCAGTTTTCTGACGTTGTCTGTGCACAGAGTTGCCTGGCCCTTTTTTTCTCAAGTTTTTTATCGACCTCCTTTCACTGTCTGATTCAGATATCTCTCTTGTGGGATTCGTACCAGTCGCCCAAGGGAGCGGACAAAACCGGGACCAGAAACTGCTCCTCAATTGTGAATGGTGGGCATCTTCCCAGTGTCCAGGGCCAGCCACTCCTCCCGGGGATGGAAGAATATCCCGGACAATCCCCCAGTTGTGAGAAACTTCAATAATCTCAGTGCGAGACAAGATCTGAAGCAATCAGTATGTTTATTATATGCTTGCAATCGTGGTGCCTGAAATAGACACGCAGAGTTTAGCAAGTACATAGGAGTCACTACTCCAAACCCGGTGCCCATTACTATTGCTTCTCTCTTGCCTTATCCGGCGTTGTGCATAACAAAGTACAGGTTTTACTTGGCCTTTTCACCACATCCTGGCTGTGGTCAACTGTTAGGTATATCCTCATTCTCTGCGATCTATTTCACCCACTTGTGACATTTCCTCCCTTTCCCCAAACATATTGAATCTTACGACTTTTTAATTGGGGTTTGTTTTCTGTTTTTGCAGAAATGGGAAACAAATGCTTGTAACTACTGCTTGTACAAGCATATCTGGCTTAACCTATATCCTCACAGCACCTTAACTATTTGTCTGTACCATCCACCATTGTTTGCAGGCACCTTTCATTCTTGTTTGCACATTTTAGCTAATATGAAAACAATTATATATTTCCTTCACATAGGTATCATTCTTGTGGACTCAGCTCTTGATTGAAACAATTGTGCACTGCTGTGAATTCATTTACCTTGCATAAGTAATTATGATTGCAGAAGTAACAATACTTCACCTGTAACGCACAGTTGGTCGTGTAGTGAACAAAGAATAACAAAGAATACAGAAAATGTGCAGCCCAGCAATAGGCCCTTTGGACGGCCAAGCCTGAGCCAATCCAAATAAACTATCTAAACATGTCGTCCAATTTCTAAGCATCCATATCCCTCTGCTCCTCACTTACTTGTGCATCTGTCCAGGCGCACCTGAAATGAATCTACCATGTCTGCCTCTACTACCTCTGCTGGCAATGCATTCCAGCACCTACCACCCTCTGTGTAAAATAATTTCCATGTCTATCTCCCTTAAACGTTTCAACTCTCTCATTGAATGCTTGACCCCTCATTATTGAATCCTTCATCTTGGGAAAAAGCTTATCTCTATCCATTCTGTCTGTGCTTATCTCTCTCACCCTTCATGATATTGTAGACCTCAATCAGGTCCCCTCAATCTCGTTTTTTCTAATGAAACAGAAGTAACCTACTCAACCTCTCTTCAGAGCTTGCATCCTCCATACCTGGCGACATCTGCGTAAACCTTCTCCGCATTCTCTCCTAAACGTCCAAATAATTTTGGTAATTTGGCGACCAGAACGGTACAGAGTATTCTAAACGCGGCCGAACCAAACTCTTGTACAATTTTAGCAGGACTTGCCTCCTCTTATACTCAATGCCCTATCCGGTGAAGGCAAGCATGCCATATGCCTTCTTGACCACTCTATCCACCTGTGTAGTCACCTTCAGGGTACAAAGGAACTGAACTCCCAGATCTTTCTTATCATCAAGTTTACCCAAGGCTCTTCCGTTTATCGTATACCTGGCTCTGGAATTTGACTTCCCAAAATCATCACCTCACATTTGCTTGGATGGAACGCCATTTACCACTTCTCCGCTCAACTCTTCTGTTTATCTATATTCCCCTTCATTCTTTGACAGTCCCCTCTGTTTTCTGGCTACTCCACCAATCTTTGTGTCATCTGCAAATGTAGTGGTGAGATACTGGGCTAGCAACCCTTGGAGATTGGAACATGGCAGTTGTTCATCCCATGCAGCAAGGAACCATGTTTGGATGCTTGTTCCCAGTGAAGTACCACTGTTTCCTGATGTAGATCAATCACTCAAACTGTTTTTTGGGAGTAATGATTTAGACGTTTACTGATGATACATAGTCGTGCAGTTGACTATGATGGGTAATGTCAGGGGCCGCAGGGATGTATCCATCAGGTGGAAAGGAAAAATAGTGAATGGAATTGAATCCAGACCAATGAGTGGTAGTGAATTTGGGGAGTTGTAACAATAACAGTGAGGATTCTGAGTGGTGTACAGGAACAACGAGATCTTGGAGTGGACATTCACAGATCCCTGAAGAATGTTAGACAGGGAGATAAGTTGTTAGGGATGTTTTTTGGATATTTTCTGCTGTTGACCACAGACTGTGGATGATATTCGATCTTTAGCAACTGCCAGTTTAGGAAACAACTAAAGGAACGAGCACAAGTCTGGTCCATGCAATAATCTACATTTTTAAACATTGAAAGATGAAAGATAGAGGGCTGAAGTATCAATCTTTGCCCATCAAACTACTGCACCACTCAATGAATTTACCACTCATTCCTCTCCAGGTCATGCTGGTATGTACCTTAGAGGGTAATTTGCAAATGGTGAAGGTTCAGTGCATCTTCAACCTTGTCCTTATAGTCAGTACAACATTTGAGCTTTGAAGGTTCTGTCAATAAAGCCTAGATGACTTACTCCAGTGAATCTTCTATGTGGTGCACTCTGCTACAATTGTGCCTTAGCAGTTAATGGATGAAATATTCAGGTGTTGAACAATATACAGTTCAGTGACTGCATTGTCGTGGAGGGTGCCCAGTTCCTTCAGTGGTATTGAAGCTACACGCCCCTCGGCAAATGGAGAGAGTTCTGTTCAACATCTAATTTGTGTGTTGCAGACGATGTAGGCTTCACGGAGACAAGAGTTGAGTTAATAATCAAACAAAGTCGACCCACGGACAGGTTTTTGTCTTCAACTTCTTTATATGGGCGGTCAGGTTCCATTTCTCCTAAATACTAGCTTCCAGGACGATTACACGGAGGAATTCAGTTACATTGAAGCCATTGAATGTCAATCAAATATGATTAGATTCTCATTTGTCAGAGTTATCTTCGCTGTATTTGGTCCTGTGGGTCAATCCAATTCTAATCACTTTCTGATTTCAAGTTCCAATTCCCGTCGGCGCCTGAAATATCAACCCGTTTCCTCGCCGAAATTTCTCCACCTGTCTTAATAATATGTAAGGTACAGCACAGACTTACTAACATGTTGCTAACTCTGTATACAGTAGAACTTCGTGAAATGATTGGTGAGGCTGGGATTATTCTCCTTCAAACAAAGGACGAGGAGGGGAACTTTATAATCACATAATAACAATTATAAATGGGACCTTGACAGGGTAGATACGGGCAGGTGGCTTGCTCTGTGCTCTGAGGAGAGCACCAGAGGTCATAATCTCAGAATTAGATATTGCCCATTCAATTCAGAACTGAGGAGTAATTCCTTTGTTCAGGGGTCAAAGAATCTGTGGCAATTTCCAATAACCGCTGTTGAGACTGTGTGGTTGGGTATTTTCAAACTGTGCCAGATAGTTAATCAGAAAGATGATGAAACTTTGTCGAGCTAAGTGAGCAGAAAGGGATTCAAGACTAGCAGAGCAACTATGTTAAAAATCACACAACACCAGGTTATAGTCCAACAGGTTTAATTGGAAGCACACGAGCTTTCCGAGCGACGCTCCTTCATCAGGTGATAGTCAGGTGACTATCACCTGATGAAGGAGCATCGCTCCGAAAGCTAGTGCTTCCAATTAAACCTGTTGGACTATAACCTGGTGTTGTGTGATTTTTAACTTTGAACACCCCAGTCCAACACTGGCATCTCCAAATCAGATCATCCATGAGTTCGTTGAATGGTGGGGCAGACTCCTTGGGCTGAATAGCATACTTCCATTTGGTTTAACTTTTCGTCTAACGCCTTATTTTATTCATAAGTTCAGAAGTGTGAGGGGATGGGATGAAGTGACAGAAAAGGTTTATTAAACAGATCAGACAGATCAGGAACAAAGCTCATAAACTCAGGAAGAAAAAATGTGCTGCGACCTGGGGGCAACAAATGATACTGGGCACAGCACAGGTGGCTGTGTACAGAAGCTGTGATTGCTGAAGGAAGTTGCTCGATCTTATATAGTTGGCAACGTCAGTGATCACGCTGGATGATGGATCGTTGTATGATTCACACACAGCAGAAATTTGTGAAAGAATGAAAGGTTCGTTTCATTGGAGAAATTTTCTGCGGTTCCAATTCCGAGTGACTGTTTGAAATACTGATCAGATTTTTGTGTGAAGTATCAGGTTAAAATACTCATGAACAACCCCACTGGATAAACTTGTGCTCCCGATCTCTTGTTATTTTTTTCTCTTTGTTTCGATGTATAATCATAGAAAGACACGATGGAATGTCGGGCGGAAAGAAAAATGCTTTCCTTCTCATTACACCAATTTCATCTACAATTGAATAGAATGACTGCTCTTACTCTTCATTTCGACATTCATGTGGTGTCGATTATTTGTGAATCTCCTTTGCAGTGAAGGGCAAGAACAAGATTCTCGATCCAGTGTATACCAGACGTGGGAGGTGCAAAGGAAAACCGCGGTGCGTAAAGTTAGCAACCAGAGTGTGACTCGAACCCATGAATGTGGAGTACAGCGGTATAATAACCCAGCACCGTAATCTCACAGTCTCCTCTGCACATTTTGTCGTGGGGTGACATGTGACCTCATCAGGTTACATGTGCTGAAAGTCATGGATGAGAAAGTTCCAGAGCGGAGTCGAATCCACACCATTGTGTTACTGCTTTCACGAGAATTATAATAACAGCAAATTCCAATAAATAGCCATGCTGATCAGAATGAATAGCTGTCATTAATACATTGAGTCAGAACTGTGTCAGAATGAAACAGGACAAGAATTTTCCGTCATATTTACACTTACATTTGACTCATAATTAATTCAGTCACTTTCTCTCTCAGGTGAAGAAGCAGCCATGGTGAGTGAAATAAAGGCGATGTTGTCGCTCAATGGCCTTTCTCATATGGCTGAACATGAATTGGATTAAATCGCAAGAAATGCTGATTTGTTCATTTCATTTTAATTTTGCTGAATTCTCACAATGTTCGTTGTAATTATCAGAAGTTAATTAGATATATCTCATTGGAACGATTAATGTTGTATTCAAATTTGCTCTGACTTTATTTCAGCTTAAGGAAAATACTGCTTAGAAAAACAAAGGGTTAAAGCGCAAAAGAAAACCCACCAGTTTTGTTGCTCGTTGCTTTGGCAGATTTCACTGAGTATTAAATGGATCAAACATCATGGTGTTTGTTCTCACATCCTTAACGCATGTGATGAAAGCAGGAAGTCGATCTCCAAGCAACTGGTCACTTCCTATGCATTATGTTCCGTTCACAATAAATAAAATTCCACTCAGTTCCATTTACAATGCTTTAGGTGGAATATTATGCCAAATCTTTCAAAATGCAGAGTTTTGGAACCGAATCTTATTCAGTTGCACACATGAAAGAAATTTCTTTACATTTAAAGACAACCAACTTAGACATTGTTTCCCTGCAACTTCTGACTGACTACACCCCAACCCTACACCTTCACCTAGCCACACGCTGTCTCTCTCCTTGTGAAATTTATTCCTTGTATGTCACCAAATGTGCCTTTCCAAATATTTTGAAAAACAGATTCTCGGAGTGACAGCGATTCATTTCTCATCATTTCTTTGTCCTTCAAAGGTTTTTATCAAAGGCTTTGAATGCCTGACATCTCGATGTTTACTGACTTGAAAGAGGGAATTTTCCACCTATTTACTCTGTCCAAACATTTCATAAGCTGAATAAATCCAATTAAGTCTTCCTTGGTTCAGGGATAATGGTTCTCAATTTTTCAAGAAGACAAGTGAATAAAATCTCATCCTCAGTACAGCTCCATCAGCATCTTCTCTAATGGCTAACCCTAGTAAATAGCGTCATTATCAATTCATAGAATCATGGAATACGACAGTGCAGAAAGAGCATTTCAGTCAATCGAGCCAGTGTCGACTCTCTGAAGAGCATCTCACCCAGATCCAGCTCCCCTCGCTATTTCCTGATATTTCACCTGAAGAAGGGGAATCCCTCCCCCTTATGATTTCAAATAAACCTGTTGGAGTATAACCTGACGTCCTGTGACTTCTGACCTTATCCCCACCTTCCCCGTGGCTAATTCACCTAACTTACTTAATTCAGTCCTGGACACGAGAGGTCAATTTAACTTTGCCAATCAACCTAACCGTCACACTGAATAGCAGTGCGAATTACTGAGACAATGTTCCATCATACTGAGCAAATGCTGTATCATTTTTAATGGCTTTATACCCTGGTTACAGCCTCATCAAAACAAATGAACCCAAATTCAATGTATTGAAACGCTAATCTGTCCTTTACAATTTCATTCGTGCTGCGGGAAATGTTTCTGCACTCATATTTGAATGCGTTTATGTTGTTTCTTCCTCGGCTTCCTGCTTCTAGTAAACACTTCAATCCGGAACAAGTCTGTCAAACGTTCTTCATTCCAACGCAGTCACAAGGTGAAGTTTGCAGAAGTCACGTGTTTGGCTGTTCACTGACACTCTGCCTCCCTGAGAGTTGCAGCCCTTTCTCACACTAATTCAGGCAGCACTGTCCTTCCTGTAACATGCCCCATCGAGAATGGAACGACAAGTATCAATACCCGCACTTAGGAATGGAGCGACAGTTTTAAAACGTTTACACTGTCCCCAGCAGAAAATTGAGCCCTGTGAGAGGCGGGGCAGCTAACCATTATACTACTGAGGACAAGAGTGTCAAAGGAGGCCCTTCAAATGTGGCCACACTTGTCAAAAACAACTGCCTAATTAACTGAATCCCATTTCACAATGCTTACCGCACTGCCTTAAATGTCTTGGCTTCAAAAGTTCATATCTGAATATTTATTCAGGTTATAAGGGTTTCTGCCGCTCTGAAATATGCAGACAGTGTATTCCAAATTCCAACCACCCACTGGCTGATAAAGCTTTTCCGCACATCTTCTCAAAGCTTTCTGTCTTTCTCCTTAAGTCTCTGGCCCCTGCTAATCGATCCCTCCATCAATGGGAAACTCGTTCAGTCAACCCTGTCCATACCCTAACTCAATCATGTCTTGTCTACATCTCCTTTACACTGCGACAAACACTCCACTCTGTCCTGTCTTTCTTCACAACTGAAACTCTTCAGCCCAAACAATATCCCGGGAAATATCTCCTGCAATTTTCTCAGTGTGATCACATCCCTGCTATAATGTGACTTGCAAAACTGCACACAACACTCCTGCTTGAGCTTAATGAGCATTTGTTTCAAAATTTCTGGATTAGTGTGAGGGCGATTCTGGCTAAGCAGAATGTATTACCCATTCCGAATTGCCCAGAGGACAGTTGAGACTCAACCATATTGTTATGAGTCTGAAGTCACATGCAGCCCAGACCAAGTAAGGATAGCAAATTCAATCCCGAAATGACATCAGTGAAACAGATTTTGTTTTCAACAATTGTCAATGGATCTATAGTAGTCATTAGATTCTTCCTTGCAGATATTTTTTGAATCCAAATTTGACGATCATGACATGGTGGGATTCAAGCCCGAGTACCCAGACTATTACCTCGGTCTCTGGATTATCAGTCCTATGAAATTATCACAAGACCAACGCAGAAAGCCATAAAAGCTGATCTTTTCCAATGAAATGTCTTTTCACCAAAACTGCCCTGGGTATTTTCCATGAGCCTGACGCTACAATTGTATCTGGCCTATGTCAGTAAAAGCTGCTACATGGAGATTGACTTCACAACCCCGGTATCCAAATGGATCGACTTGTTTGAAGCTCCCGATGGTGGGATTGGGGCACGTTCACCCAACAACAGTAACCACAGCAGCAGCACAGAGAGAACAGTATGAATGTGAAAGAGAGTGATAGATTGTGCATTGCCTCAGAGAAATGGGGGGAGGGACGGTCAGGAGGTTTAATGATCGTGGGAAGGACCGGAATCTCTGACAACGGGTGCGTTTGAATTCTGATATATGAAACGCAGAGATGCGAGAGAGCGGAACTTGAAGGTAAAACAATTAATTTATTAACGTGTGTCACAAAAAGGACAACGGAGAGAACACTTAGTGCCGTGATTTGGTTTCAAATCGAGGTTGCTGTGGTCACAATGCAAGATACCGACAACCACGATCACAGTAACCACAGAACAGGATGCTTGCAAGCAGAAATAAGTACACTAGCAGAGGAAATGTTCGGAAGAACAGCAAATGTACAATATCAGTACTCAGCGAACAGTGACAGACATGTGGGAACTGAGAATGAGCTGAATCTATCAGCTGGATGTCCTCAGAGGCTGTGGAGATCCCTTGAATGAGAATGTTGAAAACTGAGATTGATCGATTTCGACAAAACATCCAAGACTCGAGGGGCCATACAGGGTATTGTTGAAATGTTTGCTTCAATAGCATTTTAGCTTAACATCGGCACAGCCGCCCAGATCCAACCGGAAATGGGGATGGGAATGTGTGCGCGGAGTTACTCTCTGGTTCCAGTGATGCAATAGGTGAGCGTGCTGTACTTCTACGATGGTATAGAGGCGCAAGAAATTCCTTGGTTGAGTGTGCTCCTGCTCAAGGGAACGGTTGTTCCCGTTTATAGTCTCATAGCGATTTCCAGTGCATCTTGCTAAGACAGCTGAGTGGCACAAGTGGAGCGTGTACAGCCCTGAACTTTGCAGTGGTGGGTTTAAAAGATGATTTTTCTATTTGGATCTGTGTTTCCAACACTGGTGGTGGCAGCTACATTTGCTTGCATTAGCTCAGTATCAGTTTCTTCCACACAGTCAAGATTTCAACCTGGAGAAGGTGGTGTTGGGGTAATATTTTAAACTCGTCATCCTTGGGGGTTGGAACACGGAAAGGGTGATGTTTAAGTTCGACGAATAAAACCTGAAATGCAAGCCTGACGTCAGGAACAGAGATCATGACTTTAATTTGCTGCAATCTCATTCATCCATGTCCCTTATGCAGGGGATTCTACCATCTTCACCCAGTCCTGCCTACGAGAGACTCCAGGACCAGAAAAAAAAACATTAGCTGACCCTTAATCCAAGAATCCCCACTGTGAGGGAAGCAGACTTGTCGGCCCTTCCAGTCCACACATTCATCCGAAGCGCATCACACCAGACCCCACGGTACTCCCTGTCCCATAAGCCTGCATTTTCCATTGTTGATCCCTGTAACTGGCACATCTTAAGTCAGAGGGAGAAATAAAAACACAAACACACAGAGAATGTGCAGACTGCCCACAGACAGACACCCGAGGCTGGGATCGCACCCGGGTTTGTGGTGCAGCCAGACAGCAACGAACGAGGGGCGAAGAATAAATGTTGTCCTGACCAGTGATACTCACACCCTGTGGGTTAATGAGAAACAATGAAAACACCTTAACAACATGGAAAACGGGATTTGTATCTGTGTGGACACAATTTGAAAGGATCGTTCACCCTGGGTAGAAAAAAAAAGACGATGATACCACAGAAAAAGCAGGGCAATGTGGGAACTTCTGGAAGGGATTCAATTAACCACAGAAATGGAAACTCATTTAATCAGTAACACTGGGGAGAGACCGTTCACCACTCCCATGTGTGGGAAGGGATCACTGAGCAAAACAAACTCCGAGACGCCAGCAGGACTACATATCCTATCAGTTGTTCGATTATGCTATCAATGCTGCTGTTAATCCCAAACAGCTATTTGCTCCATAGCGTCAATCATAGAGTCATACAGCATGAAAACAGGCCCGTCAGTCCAAACAATCCATGCTGTACATACTGCCAAACTAACCTTGTCACATCTGCCTCCTCCTGTACCCGTTAAGTGGTTATAATGCCCTTGTAGTTTTATTACTGTGTTGTTAATCCAAAAAAACAGGTAATATTTTGGGCACAAAGAATTCAAGTCCTGGCATGACAGATGGTGGAGTTTGAATTCAATACGCACCTGGAATTGAAGAGTCTCTTGATGACCTGAATCAGTTGTGTGGAAAATCCCATCTGATTCACTCATGCCAGTTCGGGAAGCAAACTGCCATATTCATGTGCTCTGTCTCACAGGAGACTCCAGATGGATAATACCGTGGTTGACTCTTAAGTGTCCTCTGGGAAATAACTGACGTACTCGGCATGAATACATTTATTTTAAAAATCCCACTTTCCCATTCATGTTTGGAATCAATTGCCCATTAAATGTTGCAAACGTACGCTCATCCATTACTTCCTCAGCAAGTTAATTACACACGTTAAACACCTTCCCTATAAAAATGCCGCACGTCTTTTTTTTTAAAATCTCTTTTCATCTTAAACATATGCCCTCTCGTCTTGAAATCCCCCTCCTGGGAAAAGGCAGCTATCATTAACTCTAAACTTGTCTCTCAATAATTCATAAACTTCTGTCAGGTCGCCGTTCAAACCCCTAACCGAGAGTGAAAACAGTCTCAACTAGGAGAAAGTGAGAACTGCAGATGAGAGATCAGAGTCGAGAGTGTTGTGCTGGGAAAGCACAGCAGATCAGGCAGCATTTGAGGAGCAGGAGAATCGACGTTTCGGGAAAGAGCCTGATGAACGACACTTGCGCGAAAAAAAAATATTCTCCTGCTCCTCGGATGCTGCCTTACCTGATGTGGTTTTCCAGCACCCCAATCTCGAATCTGAAAATAGTCTCAGCCTATCAAGCCTTTCATTATAACTCAAAACGTCCACTAGCAACAAGCGTGCACACCTTTTGTGGACCTATTCAAGCTGAATAATATCATTCCCACAACTGGGCGACCAGAACTGGACATAAAATTCCAGAAGACGCCTCAACAATGTCCTGCAAAACTTCAACATAACGTCCCAACTACTATACACAAAGGACTGAGCAATGAAGGGACGTATGTTAAATGCCTTTGAACCATCTTGTCTGTTGGTAATGCAAATTACAAGGAATTATGTACCTGCACTCCGAGCTTCCCTGTTCTCCAACATCCGCAAAGCCATACTCTTTTTGTTGTACCAAAATGCAATACCTTCCATTTATCCAGATTGAACTCCATGTTACATTTTTCAGTCCAACGACTCATTGGATTAAGATCCTTTTGAAATTTAGATCATCTGTCTACAATTCTGGTGTCACCTGCAAACCTATGAAGCATGTCTGCAGTGAGTTCCACTGTTTTCTCATATAGATCAATGTTTCATATTTACTTGTAGTTGCCGTGATTTAGCAGTGTGCAGATCATAGAACAGTTAGTCATGCAATTAACCATGAGAAAGAAAGCTGCAGACTACAGGGAGATATAAAACAATTGGAAATAAAAATGGTGAAAGCAATTCATTCCACGGAAGTGGGTGATAATGAAGCAAATTTAAACTTCAAACCAGCTGCTCACGCTCCAGTTGTGGCACTCAGCTGTCTCAGCAAGATGCACTGTAGATCGCTGTTATTATAAACGGGAACAGATTTTCCCTTCTGCCCCGCTTTTGACCAGGAGCACTCCCAATCTTGGAATTGCTTGCGCCTCTAAACCATCATAGAAATACCTTGCATTCTCCGGTTGCCTCTCTTGAGCCATCGAGTATCTCTGCGACCTCATTCCCATCTTGATTTCAAGTTGGTTATTCGCGACTGCGCCACTCAGTTCCTCTGATTCTGGGGCAGGGAACTGGGACAATGTGGCAGCAGTGGTTACTGCCTTGTGTGGGGAAACTCGAGAAGTCACCGATGTTAAACTGCATTGCTATTGAAGCATACATTTCAACAAAAGCTTGGTAAAAACAATGACTGCAGATGCTGGAAATTAGATTCTGGATTAGTGGTGCTGGAAGAGCACAGCAGTTCAGGCAGCATCCGAGGAGCAGTAAAATCGACGTTTCGGGCAAAAGCTCGTCATCAAGAATTCAGGCAGAGAGCCTGAAGGGTGGAGAGATCAGTGAGAGGAGGGAGGGGGTGGGGAGAAAGTAGCATAGAGTACAATAGTTAAGTGGGGGAGGGGATGAAGGTGATAGGTCGGGGGGAAGGGTGGAATGGATAGGTGGAATAGATGATAGGCAGGTAGGACAAGTCAGGACAAGTCATGGGGACAGTGCTGAGCTGGAAGTTTGGAAATGGGGTGAGGTGGGGGAAGGGGAAATGAGGAAACTGTTGAAGTCCACATTGATGTCCCCGGAGTCTTTGATGTTTTGGAGAAATCTATTTATCTCAGCCTTCAACACATTAATGATGGAATCACCACAGCCACTGGGTGAACCGATATTAAACGGTCAGCCCATTCTGAGTTCCCACATATCTGCCACTGTTCGCTAAGCACTGATATTGTGGATTTGGTGCTCTGCCTAACATTTCTTATGATATTGTACTTATTGCGTGAGCTCTGTGTGTTCGTCTGTGGGTTGCCGTGATCGTATAGTGGTTAGTACTCTGCGTTGTGGCCGCAGCAACCTCAGTTCGAATCCGAGTCACGGCAGTAACAGCTCTGTGTGTCCCAGTCTTCTGTGAAACACAAAGGAATCAGTTGTTTTAAAGTTTTGATTTTCTCCAAGGTGATTGTTTTTTTTCCTTCAAGCTCTGCTCGCTCACATCTCTGTGTTTCATATGTCAGAATTCAAATCCACCCGTTCTCAGAGATTTCTTCCCTCCTACGATCACGAACCGAACTTTCCATCCCATACCCATTTCATTAATTTGGAGATGCTGGTGTTGGACTGTGGAGTACAAAGTTAAAAATGACCCAAAACCAGGTTATGGTCTTACAGGTTTAATGGAAGCACTAGCTTTCGGAGCGCAGCTCTTTCATCATGTGTTTGAGGAGTCATTTCCTATTTCATTAAGGCACTGCAGAATCTAATACAGACTCTCACGTTGATACCGATCAGTCTGTATGGCTGCAGTCACTGTTGCTGGGTGAACGTGCTCCAACCCCACCATCAGGACCTGCAGACCATTTGATCCATTTGGTTACCACTGTTGTGAGTTCAATGCTCATGTAGCAGCTTTTACTGATGTGGACCAGATATTATTGCGGGGGGTCAAGCTCAGAAAATTGGCACAAAACAGTATCGGGGAAAAGCGACTTAATTGGATAAGATCAGTTTCACTGCTTTTCTGCAATGGCCAAGCGCTATTACCACTGAACACTGAACTATTAATTCAGACACCTGGGACCTGGGTTTGACTCCGACCATGCTCGGTGGTAGAATTGGGATTCAATAAATATCCGGAATTACGAATCTTATAACTCCTATATATCCATGTTCAATTGTTGAGAAAAAACAAATCCATCTGACGCCATTTAAGGAATGAAACTGTCATTCTTACCTGCTCGGGCCTCCATGTCACTCCACACTCACTACAATATGGTTGAGTCTCAACTGCCCGCTGTGCAATTAGGGATAGCAATCAATACTGCCGAGACAGCGACGCCCTCATACTGTAACAGAACAGGAAAAAATAGTTCATTCGGCCCTAGCTAGATTACTGTGTGCAGTTCTGCAATTCAGAGTACTGCATGGATGTGATCGCACTGGGAACGTTGCAGTAGAGATTCACTGGGATATTGTCTGGGCTGAAAAGTTTCAGTTGTGAGGAGAGATTGGACAGACTGGGGTTGTTTGTCGCCGAGCGGAGGAGATTGGAGAAGACATGACTGAGATGTACTAAATGCTGAGGGATATGGATGGGATAGACTGAAAGAAGCCTTTGTTATTGATGGAGGGATGGAACACTGGGGCCAAGAGATTTCGGAAAAAGGCAGAAAGGTTAGAGTAGATTTGCGGAAAGGGTCAGAGAGGCGGAAATCATTCTCACCTTAAAAAAAATTGAGATGTTAATTTGCGATGCCAAAACATGTAAGATTATAGGCTGAACGATGGAACTTGATTCAGGTCGTTAAGCAGTTGTGTTTGACAAGTGCGGCCACAACAGGCTGAACGGTCTCCTTCGATGTTGTTGTCCTCCACAGTATCGTGGTTAGTGTCCCGCCTGTCACAGGGTTCAATCCCCCGCTGGGGGCATCGTAAATGTTTTAAACCTGTCGCTCTGTTCCCCAGTGAAGGTTATTAATGGCTGGCCTTCCATTCTCGATGGGACATGTCACAGGAAGGACTGTGCTGTCTGAATCAGAGTGGGGAAGGACTGCAGCTCCCGGTGAGACAGTGTCAGTGAAAGTGCAAACACGTAACTTCAGCACATTGTGTTTGTTTTGCAATGAAAACCATTATATAGAGTCGTTCCTGACTGATATGTTTATTTAAAGCAGGAATCTGAGGAAGAAAACAGAATAAACTCATTCAGATCTGAGCGCAGAGACATTTCCAGCAGAACTACTGAGGTTGTACAGCGGAGAACCGCTTTTGGATGCATTGAATTCGGGTTGGTGGGCGCAGCTTGCTTTCACTGGGCGGAGTTGCCAGTGTGTAAATGATACAGATAGTGTTCAATGTGATGGTACATTTGTTCAGTGGTTCGCACTGCTCTTAACTCTATAGGTCAGGTGAATTTGCCATGTTAAATTGCGCTGATGTGTCCAGGGAGTGAATTCAGTAAGTTAAGTGAATTAGCCATGGGTAACGCGGTAATAAGGTCAGCAGTCACACGATGCCAGGTTTTATTCCAGCAGGTTTAGTTGAAATCACAAGCCAGAGGCCTGCGGGGATAGAGACGAGAGCTAGGTCTGGTTGAGATGCTGTTCAGAGTCTCCCTACAGACTCGATTGTCTGAACTGTACTTTCTGCATTGGAGGGAATCGGAGATTCTATCAGAGAGGACACTGTCAGCGTTTACTGGGCTGCTAAGACATTGGAGACGATGCTGACGGCATTTAGTGGGGATGGAGTTTTATTTATTTGTGTTTTGGAAAATTCGAAACTAAACCAAGAAAAACAGAATGGAAGTTTTCCAGAGTATATGAGGTTTGGAGAGAGTAAATATGTGGCAAATTCACTCTTTCAAGTTCATAAATTTCTGAAAGTCAAGATTTCAAAACCATAGATGTAGGACAAAGAAATAATGGGAGCAGATTTTTTGTCATTCAGACAATCCGTTTCCAAAATATTTGGAAAGGCACATTTAGAGACACAGAAGCAGCGAGTTTCACCAGGAGAGAGACAGCCTGTGGCCAGGTAAAAGTGTAAAGGACGGTGTCGGGGGTAGATGGTGCGAGGAAACAATATCTAATTTGGACGACTTCAGATGCAAAGAAATATCGGAAACGTCTGCAGCTGAGTAAGATTCAGCAAAAAGAAAACTCATAGTTTTGAAAGATTTCTATTAATATTCCACATGAAGCATTATAAATGGAACTGAGCAGATTTTGTCTATTGTCAAGACACAGCTATTCCATAATGAATAGGAAGTGAACGGTCTCTTGGAGATCGAGTTCCTGCTTTAATCCCATGCCTTAAAGATGGGAGGACGATCGCCATGATGTTGGATTCATTTGATACCCATTGAAATCTGCCAAAGTTACTGAGCATCAAAACTGCCATCTTGTTTTGTAGTACAACCTTCTGTTTTTTCTCATGAGTATTTTCTTTAAGCTGAAATAAATTCGGAGCAAAATTGAATGCAACATTTAACGTGGAGAATCTTGCTCTTGCCCTTCATTGCACCGGAGATTTGTAATAAATCGATACCTCATCAAAGTCGAAGTAAAGCAATTTGATTCTGTTGTAAATTACATTGGGATAATGAAAAGGAGTGCAAACGCTTCTTTTCTCCTTTCATTCCATCTTGACTTTCTATGAATTTACATCGAATGAAAGGGTAACAAATAAGGAGAGATCGGGTGCAATAGTTTATCCAGTGGGATAGTGAATTTTAATGTAACACTCCACACAAAGTTCTGATCAGTATTTTTAACAGTCAATTGAATTGGAACCGCAGAAAACCTTTCCAATGAAACGAATCTTTCATTCTTTCACAACCTTTTGCTGTGTGAATCATACCGCGATCCATCATCCAGCGTGATCACCAAGTTGGCAACAATATTAGATCCACCAATTTTCTTTAGCAATCACAACATCTGCACATACCCATCTGCGGTGTGCCCAGTGCCATTTGTTGTATCCAGGCCACAGCACATTTCCTGTTCATGAACTTATGAGCTTTGTTCCTGATCTGTCTGATCAGTTTGAGAAACCTTTTCTATTACTTCATTCCATCCCCTCAGAATTCTAAAGGTATCAATAAAATAAGACGTTAGACCAAATGATGTAGGATTGGAAACCGGCCATTCAGCCCATCGAGTCTGCTCCACCATTCAACGAATTCATGGCTGATTTGATAATCCTCAACTCCATTCTCCAGCATTGTCTCGACAAAGCTTCATCATCTTTCTGGTTAAATATCTGTCTGGCACAGTTTAAAAATACCAACAACGCAGCCTTAACAACAATTTCGGCAAGGAGTTCCACCGATCCAGTGGCCCCTGAGCAAAGAAATTACTCCTCATTTCTGAATTAAATAGGCAATATCTAATTCTGAGTTCATGTCCTCTGATGCTCTCCTCATACCAAAGGGTGAACCACCTGCCCATAACTACCCTATCAAGATCCCATGAATATTGAACGTTTATAAATGTTATTATGTGATTATAGAGCTCCCCTCCCTCTCCTTTGTTTCAAGGAGAATAATCCCAGCCTAACCAATCATTCCACGAAGCTACATTTTCTCCAGTGTTGACAACATGTTCATTAATCTCTGCTGTCCCCTGCAGCGTCCTTACATATTATTAAGGCAGGTGGAGACATTTATGCGAAGAAACGGTTGAAATTTCAAGCACAGACGGGAATTGGATCTTGAAATCAAACAGCGACTGGAATCAGATTGGTCCACACAAGGACGAAATAGAGTAATGATCACGCTGACAAATGCGAATCTAATCTTATCTCATTAACATTCAATAACTTTACTGTAAACAAATTACCCCGTGTAAGTGTCCACAGAGCTGTTATTTCGGGGGAAAAAACTTATAGAAACTGGCTACATAAACACTTTGACAACAATAACATGTTCTTGAGACATTTTTTGGTTATAAACTCAACTCATTGTTCTGTGAATCCTACATCGTTTGCAAGCCACAAATGAGACATGGAATATAACTCTCTCCATTTGCCTAGATGGATATAACTTCAATAACACTTAAGGAACTGGACACAGTCCACGACAATGCAGTCACTTGAGTGTATCCTCTCCAACACCTGCAATATTCATTTCTTTCACCGCTAAGGCGCAATTACAGCAGAGTGCACCAACTATAAGATGCACTGGAATAAGTCATTCGGGCATTTTTGACAACCTTCAAAGCTCAACAGCGATACTGACTATAAGGACAAGGTTGGAAGATGCAACGAAACGCCAACATTTTCAAGTTACCCTCCAAGGCCCATAGCAACCTGACTTGGAAAGGAATCAGTGAGAAACTCATTGGTGAAACGGTCTTGATGGGCAAAGTTGCATACTTCAGCCTTCCATCTTTTATCTTACAATTTTAAGAAAAATGTTGATTTATGCGGTGACCAGACTTGTGCTCAGTCCTTTAGCTGTTCCCTAAACTGGTGGTTACTAAAGTTCTGCTATCATCCACAGCCTGTGGTCAACAATAGAAAATATCCGAAAACCCTCTCAATCAACTGACTCCCCTTCAGATTAGAGTGGTGTTGGAGAAGCACAGCAGGTCCGGCGGCATCTGAGGAGCAGGAAAAATGGACGTTTCAGGCAAAAGCTATTCATCAGGAATGAGACTGGGATCACATGGGATGGATAGATAAATGGGAAGGGGGTGGGGCTGGGGAGAAGGTAGCGGAGAGTGCTGTAGGTGAATGCAGGTGGGGGGTGAACATGATATGGCAGAGAAGAAGGTGGACTGGATAGGTGGGAATGAAGATGCACAGGTGGGACAAGTCAGGCGGACAGTGTTGAGCTGGAAGGTGGGAACTGGGGTAAGGTAGGGGGAGGGGAAATGAGGCAACGAGTGAAGTCCAAATTGATGCCATGGGGTTGAACGGTCCCGAGGCAGATGATGAGGCTTTCTTCCTCCAGGCATCGGGTCGTGAGGCAGTGGCGATACAGGAGGCCCAGGACCTTCATGTCCTCGGGAGAGTGGGAGGAGGAGTTGAAATGTTTGGCCATGGGGCACTGGGGTTATTTCTTGTGGGTATCCTGGAGATATTCTCTGAAGTCTTGTGTGAGAACACATCTCCTCTCTCCAACTTAGAGGAGACCGCATCGGGCGGAATGTATACAAGAAATGGCATGTGTGAAAGTGCAGGAGAAACTTTGATGGATGTGGAAGCCTCCATTTGAGCCTTGGACAGAGGTGAGGAGGTAGATGTGGGTGCAGGTTTTGCACTTCCTGCAGTGACAGGGAAATTTATATTTCCCTCCCCACCCCTATCCACTTTTGACAAAGACTCTTTCCTCCACGACTACCTAGTCAAGTCCAGGCCCTCCAATGACCCACCCTCCCCTCACGGCACCTTCCCCTGCCACCACAGGAATTGCAAAACATGCACCCACATCTTCCCTCTTACATCCTTCCAAGGCTCCAATGAGCCTTCCATATCCATCAAATGTCCGTGTGCACTTCCACACATGTCATTTATTGCATCTGTTACTCGCGATGCGGTCTCCTCTACATTGGGGCCAACAGACACATTCTCGGAGAGCGCTTCAGAGAACATTTCCAGGGAACCCGCAACATTCAACTCCAACGCCCCATGACCAAAAACATCAATTACCACGTCCCCCGACTCTCCCAAGGACATGCAGTTCCTGGGTCTCCTCCACACCATTCCCTCACCACCAGACGCCAGATCTTCCACCTCGGGACCCTCAACCCCAGGGCATCAACGTGGTCTTCACCAGTTTCCTCATCTCCCCACGGCCACCTTATCCGAGTTCCAAATTTCTATCTTGGCACCATCCTACTGACCTGTCCCACTTGTCTATCTTCCTTTCGACCTATCCGCTCCACCCTCTTCTCCGATCTATCACCTTTAACCCCATCTCTATCCACCTCTTGCACTCTCAGCTAAATTTTTCCCAGACCCAGTCCTCCCGTTTATCTCTCCACCCTCGAGGCTCCCAGCTTTATTCCTGATGAAGGGCGTTTGCCCGAAAGGTTATTTTTTTCTGCAACTCGGATGCTGCCTGACCTGCTGTGCTTCTTCAGCACCACTCTAATCTTGATTCTGATTTCCTGCACCTGCAGTACGCACTTCCGTTATTCTGATTCCCCTGTCCATTGATCTTGAATAGGCTGTTGCTAAAGTTTCAGCATCATTTCCCTGCTCTTATATTCCCAACTGCGGTCAAGAACAGAAAGTATCTCCAACCCCTCGAGACCACTTGATCCCTTGTCCAATCACCTTCAAACATTCGTGAATGTCTACTCCAATTTCTCTTTTATTACTTTAAACCTCTCAGTATTCACACTGTTCTCATTGTGCGTCCTCAAATTCATTATCACTCACTTCACTGGATTGAATTCCTTTCAGCACATTTTCTTGCCAATTGTTTCCAATCTCCCTGCAGTCTATGGCTTTCTTCCTCGTGGTTAACGACATGACTAATTGTTACCTGATTTTCAAACTGCTAAATGATGGCCACAACAAATAAAAATCGTTGACCTATATGAGAAAACAATAGAACTCATCGAAGCCATGGTTCATAAGCTTGCAGAGGACAGCAGAATAGGAGACTGTGAAGAAGGTGATCTAAGATTCCAGAAGGATCTTAATCCATTGCGTCTTTGGGCTGAAAAATGTCACATGAAGTTCAATCTGAATAAATGGAAGATATTGCGTTTTGCTACATCAAATAAGAGTAGGGCTTATACAATTAATGATCGGGCGTCGCATCGTGTTATGGAACACGGAGGCCAGGAATGCAAGTACATAATTAATTTTAGTTTACTTCATATATAGACAGAATGGTTAAAAAAAATGTCATCTTGCCTTCGTTGCTCAGTCCTTTGAGCGTAGGAGTTGGTACGTTCTGTTGAAGTTGAATCGGACATTGGGTGTTGCGTCTTCTGGAATACTGTGTCCAGTTCTTGCCGCCCAGTAATAGCAAGGAAATTATTCAGCTGGAGTAGGTTTAGAACAGGAATACCAGCGTATGGCGAGTGGGGAAGGTTTGTGTTATAACGAAAGGTTGGATAGGCTGAGACTACTTTCACTCGAGCACTGGAGTTTGAAAGGCGACCTGATGGAAATTTATAAATTATTGAGAGTTCGGCTCGAGTTAACTGTAACTGTCTTTTCTCCAAGGAGGGGGGACTTCAAGACGAGAGGGTAAATGTTTAAAGTGA
Organism: Chiloscyllium punctatum; assembly: GCF_047496795.1. Lineage (NCBI taxonomy): Eukaryota > Metazoa > Chordata > Chondrichthyes > Orectolobiformes > Hemiscylliidae > Chiloscyllium > Chiloscyllium punctatum. The sequence goes on along the minus strand of NC_092769.1, from coordinate 27,203,476 downwards.
TAAGAGGGATTTAAAATAAGAGATGAGAGGCTTTTTTTTAACAGAGGATGGTTTATGTGTGCAATTCACTTCCTGAGGCAGTGATGAATGAAAGTACATTTACAATATTTACAGGATATTTGGATCGATAAATGAATTGGAAAGTTTCAGTGGGATTAAAAAAAGCTATTCATACATGCCTAGTACACTACTTATTGCCCAGAAGGAAGTTCAGAATCAACCACGATATTATGGATCTGGAGTCACACACCAGCCAGACACCAGATAGGTAAGGCAGTTTCCTTCCCTTTCAGGCATTAGTGAATCAGATCTACTGATTCAACATCATCATTAGACTCTAGGTATTTATTTAAATAAAATTCCAGCATCTGCCATGCCAGGGTTTGAACCAGTGTCCACAGAATTATATCTGGACATTCATATTAACAATGCAGTAATAATATCACAAGGGCATTACTAACCCTCAGCAATTACAGGAGCCGTCAGATGCGACTCGTTTAGTTTGGCATTATGTTCAGTATGAGCTGGTAGGAGTGAAAGGCCTGTTTTCATGCTGCGTGAGCCTATGACTTTGACACTATGAAACTGGCAGTTGGTTGGGATTAACAGCAGGGTTGACAGTTTAGTTGATCTCCTTTTGGGATATGTAATCTTGCTGGTTACTCTGGAGGTTCTTCTGCTCATTGAGCCCTTCCCATACACGGGACTGTTGAACTGTCTGTCTCCAGTTTGACTGAGTCGATGAGTTTCCACTTCAGCAGGTAATTGAATCCCGCATTGCGTTGGTTTCTCTGTGATATCGGTGTCCTTGTATCTACCCAGGATGAACGATTGGTTGAAATCATGTCCACGCAGACGCAAGTCCCGTTGTCCATGTTGTGAATGTGTTTTTTATTCTGCTTGATATATCCACAGGGTGGGGATGTCGCTGGTCAGGACAGCATTTGTTGTTCATCCTGATTCGCTGCTGCCTCGCTGCTCGAGAGACATGGATTCGATCCCAGTCTCGTGTGACCGTGTGCAGTTTGCACATTCACTCTTTGCTTGTGTGAGTTTCCTCCCACAGACTGAAGGTGTGAAGGTTACTGGGGTCAGCCATGGGAAATGAAGAGGAACGGAACAGTTATGGAATGTGGGTCTGCTAGGATGTTCTTCAGAGAGATGGTGTCGACTGGAAGGGCCGAATGGCCTGCTTTCCCACAGGGTCGTCATTCTCGGATGAAGGGTCAGCTATTTCGTTCAGGTCCTGGAGACACAAGTAGGTAGGATTGGGTAAAGATGGTAGCATCCCCTGTATAAGTGACATGCATGAATGGGATTGAAGGATAACAAAGGCATGTGTCTGTTCCTGAGGTCAGGCTTCCATTCCAGGTTTTATTCGTCGAACTTTAACATTACCAGTTCCGTGTGTGAGTCCCCAAGGATGACTCGTTTATTATATAACCACAACACCACCTTCTCCAGGTTGCAGTATTTATTGGGAACAAGAAGCTGATTCTGAGTTGATGCGAACAAAAGCAGGTGCCAATGTCAAAACCACTGATCCAAACAGGAAAATGAAATTTCGTACATTGCCACCCCAAAGTTAAAGTCTCCACATGCTTTGGATGCGCCAATCGGCTGTCTCAGCAACATGTACTGTTTATGATCATAATATTATAAATGGGGGCAAGTATTCCCTTCCACCCCGCTTTTGACCAGGACCAACCTCGGAAATACATGCGTCTCTCTCCTGTCATTCCATCCCAGTTTCCAATTGGATCTTCTTGGCTGCTTCACACAGTTTCTCGGATTCCGGATCTGGAACTGGGATTATGTGTGATTGCCTGTAGCAGTTGGTCCTGCCTTGTGTGGGCAAAGTGATGAAGTAGCCAATGTTCAAATATAATGCTATTGAAGCATACGTTTCAACAATATTCTGCACTCTCCCAAAAGTTTGGAGAGTTTCATTAATCCCATTCTCCTGTACTCTCATTCATGGAACCTCCACAGTCTCTGGGGATGCGAAAGTTAAAGATTCGGTTCATTTTACGTTCCCACATGCCTGTCGCTAAGTCCTGATATTGTACATTCTTCCTGACATTTCCTCTGCTACCATATTGGTTGCAGTTTGCAAGCGTGGTCTGTGGACTGCTGCAACCTTCCACTGCACCATACGTTTAGTAGTTCGCATTCTGCGTTGTGATTGCAGCGACCTCGGCTCTAATCCACACCATAGCGGTCAGTTCTCTCAAAGCTTTACTTTTGGTGAAACATGGTAAGAAATTAATCGTTTTTTACAAGATAATATTCTGCGAGGTGATGATTTCTTTTCCATCGAATTTTGTTGTTCTGCGTTTCAAATACCAGGATTTAAACCCAAAAGTTCTCGAAGATGTCTCTCCCTCGCACCCTTTTAAGTCTCTCATCCCATTTGACTGAGGCATTGCACAATCTAACATACATTTTCACGTTGGTACCATCCAGTCTGTGCCGTTGCACTCACTGTTGCCCCAATCTCTTCATTGGCACCTTCAAATCATTCTATCCGTTTGGATATCGTGGCTGTGAGATCAATTCTCTTTTAGCAGCTTTTACTGACATGGACCAGAGATTATTGGAGCGTGAGGCTCAATAAAAGGGCATAAGGAATAATTGGGGAAAAGAGACTCTATTGGAAAAGATCCCCCAGGAGGGCTTTCTGCGATAGCCTAGTGGGATTATCGCTGGTTTGTTAACACAGCAAAGCCAGGTAATGTTCTGTGGACACGGGTTGGATTCCCACCACACCACGACGATGATAGTATGTGAATGCAATAAATGCCTAGAATTAAGAATACGTTGTCTGAAAAACCCATCTGTTTCACTGACACTACTGTCCTTATCTGGTGTGGCGTCCACGTGACTCCAAACCGGAAGGCAATAAATGCTGCAGAGCCACCCCCGATGCTATTACAGAATGGAAATATGTTCATTCGGCTCAGTGCTAGAATTGTCCAGGGATGAGATCGCACTGGGAAAGTTCTAGGAGAGATTCACTCGGATAGTGTCGAGGCTGAAGAGTTTCAGTCATGAAGGGAGACAGGACCAACTTGGGCTGTTTGTCACCGACCAGAGGAGTTTGTGAGGGGTATAGATAAGGTAGACTGAAAGAAGCGCTTCCCATCGATGGAAAGAACGATCACAGGGGGGCAGAAATTTAAGGAGAGACACAGAAAGATTAAAGTAGATGTGGAGAAAAGCGGTTTAGGCCGGCGGGTGTTGGAATTTGGAACACACAGTCTGTAAGTGTAAGAGAGGCAGCAACCCTTATAACCTGAAGGAAAATGCAGATGAGAATATGTTCTGCCAAGGCATCTTCGAGAAGGTAAGGCTATGGGCTAAACCATTCGGGTCATTAAGCAGTTGCTTTTGACAAATGCAACCACAAAATGCTGAAGTGTCTCCTTTGAAACTGTTGTCCTTGCTGGTATAGTGGTTCGTGTCGCCGTATGTTATGCGGGAGTTAGGAGCTCAATTCCTGGCTGGGGCACTGGAAATGTTTTAAAACTGTCGCTCGGTTTCCAAGTGCGGGTTATTAATGCCTGTCCTTCCATTCTCCATGGGCAATGTCACAGGAAGGACAGTGCTCTCTGAATCAGTGTGGGGAAGGTCTGCAGCTCCCGGCGAGACAGAGTGTCAATAAAAGTACAAGCACGTGACTTCCGCAACCTGCACCTTGTGTCTGTACTGGAATCTGAACCATTTAATAGATAGAAGAAGGAAGCTGAGGAAGAAACAGGGTAAACCAATTCAGATGTGAGTACAGAAACATTTTCCGCAGCATCTTGAGGAAAACTGACAAATGGCCCCGAGAAAGAGTTTGTCTTTTTGAAAAGTTAGTTCACAGAGATGCTTTTTGTTCCACTCAAGCCCTTAAGAAATTGAATAACAATTTAACTAAGACTTGAAATTTTCGAACACACCAGTCGATGAGTCACGTGCTGGAAACTGTGTTTACAAGCCAGATGTTTGATAACTGATGATGATGCAATAGGCTGAAGGACCATTCGCCATGCTTTTAAAAACTCAATAACTGTCATTTTTCAACTGAACAAAATAGGCAAAAACAAAGTCATCAAGAAAAGTTCCAAGCATTGTATATGTCATCCTTGGTGCGAACGTGCTGAAATTCAGCTGTCTCACTGCTATTTCCCAATGTTGATTTCCAGTCAGGGAAAAAAATTTGTTGTTCCTTATGGAAATCTTAAATTGAACATGATTTCCTGACATCATAAAACAGCAAAATTAGCAGTTCTATCAGAGTCAGTGAGAATTGCATATCGGAGATGAAATCAAATGCGAAGAAGCGCTGAAATCAGTTGGACTGGGGTATGCAAATTTGAAAATCACACAACACCAGGTTATAGTCCAACAGGTTTAATTGGAAGTACTAGTTTTTGGACCACTGCTCATTCATCAGGTGATTGTGGAGTACACAGTTGTAAGACACAGAATTTATAGCATATGTTTACAGTGTGATGTAACTGAAATTGTACATTGAAAAATGGCTTGATTGTTTGCTAAGTCTCCAATCTGTTACAATGGCAATGTTAGCTTCACTTCTTTCACATGAAAAGTGCAAAACCTTTTTAGTTTAATGTTTAATTCTCAGGTGAAGTTTAACAACTGGTGTCTGCGCCCCCCCCCCCACCTCCACCCCCGTGCTGCTGTCTGTTCCATAATGTTTAGACTGATTCTAGATAATAAAAATGAGTTCCCAGAGACATACATGGATCCATGCAGTTTTTGAGCAAAGTACAATGTAAATCTGCAAGTACAAATTCACCCCGCAGACGTGTGTGTGCGTGTGTGTGTGCGTGTGTGTGTAGGAGGGTCACTGTTTGTAGATAGGGCAATGGGATCACCTGTCCTGTGACATGAACCCAATGACCATGGGTACCGAATTTAGCTATCTGTCTTTGTGGGGGCACTTTTAGCTGCTGCCTGTTCCGAAGACCGCCTTGGAGGATTGTCACCCGAAGATCCGAGGTCGAATGTCCTGGATCACTGAAGTGCTCTCCAACTGAGAAGGGGCACACCTGTCTGTTGATTAATGCGTAGCGCCCATTCCCTTGTTGTAGCCTCCGTTCAGCTTCACCAATGTACCATGTCTTAAGGCATTCTTGCCTGCAGCGTTTGTTTTTTTTTAGATTAGCGTCAGTCTAAACATTATGGCATGGACGCAGCACACAGGGACTAACACCTTCAACATATTATCTGTGCTGACACTAATTGGTAAAGTCCACCTGAGAATGTAACTGTTAAAAGAAAGTTTTTCGATTTACATAAGAAAGAAATGAACCAAACATAGTCATTCTAACAGATGGAAAACTTAACAAGCAATCAAGGTATTTTTCCAATGTATAATTTCAGTGACATTACACTGTAACCTTTCGCTATAAATTCTGTACCTTACCACTGTGTACTCCACAGCCACCTGATGAAGGAGCAGCTCTCCAAACGATATTGCTTCCATTAAACCTGTTGGACTGTGACCTGGTGTTGTGCGATTTTTAACTTTGTATTAGAATGCGGATCTCACAATTGATATAGAGATGAAGAAGCATTTATTCTCTCAGACAGTTCTGCATCAGTGGACTTTCTTTTAGCAGAAGGCTGTTGAGGAAGTGTCATTAGGTGTAATGAGGCTGAGATCGGCAGATCTTCAAACAGAAAAGACATCAAGCGTTATGGGGAAAGGCAAGAAAGTGCAGTTCAAGGTTATCAGATCAGATATGAAACCATTTAATAGAGGAGTAGACTTGATGGTCTGAATGATGTCTGTCTGTTCCTAAAATTGTTGGCCTTAATATGAAGCTGCAAAACCGACCTGAGTAAAACGTGCCAAATTTTAAAAAAGTGTGGGCCCCCAGAGCACTGAACCGAGGTGAAATGTCCAAAAAAACCACACACAAAGGGCAGACAATATTGGGTAATTGCTCCGTAGTGATCAGTATACCAAGGTAAACAGGAAAACCGATATTCAGTATCTACGTTGAACCTGGCTCCACGGGGCATGTAGTTAACTCTCACAAACCACTATTCCCCTTCCGTTTTCCTGACGCCCCCTCCGTTCTTGTTTGAAACTGATTGAATGTCAGGCAATTGCCGATGACATTGCTGATGGGGAACTGTAGCATATAGAACATAGACCATTACAGCGCAGTACAGGCCCTTCGGCCCTCGATGTTGCGCCGCCCTGTCATTCTAATCTGAAGCCCATCCCATCTACACTATTCCATGTACGTCCATATGCCTCTCCCATGACGACTTAAATGCACTTAATCTTGGCGAATCTACCACGGTTGCAGGCAAAGCATTCCATGCCCTAACTACTCTCTGAGTAAAGAAACTACCTCTGACATCTGTCTTATACCTATCTCCCCTCACTTTAAAGTTGTGGTCCTCGTGCTTGCCGTCCCCATACTTGGAAAAAGACTCTCCCTGTCCACCCTATCTAAACCTCTGATTATCTTGTATGTCTCCATTAAGTCACCTCTCTCCAACGAGGACAGCCTCAAGGCCCTCAGTCTTTCCTCGTAATGCATTCCTTCCATACCAGGCAACATGCTAGAAAATCCCCTCTGCACCCTTTCCAAAGCGTCAACATTCTTCTTATAATGCGGTGACCAGAACTGTTCACAATACTTCAAATGTGGCCGTACCAGATCTTTGTACAGCTGCAGTATAACCTTCTGATTCCAGAACTCAATCCCTCTATTAATAAAGGCCAAAACACTGTTTTCCTTCTTAACAACCCTGTCAATCTGGGTGGCAACTTTCAGGGATCTGTGTACACTGACACCGAGATCTCTCTGCTCATCTGCACTCCCAAGAATCTTACCATTAGCCCAGTACTTTGCATTCTGATTACTCCGTCCAAAGTGTATCACCTCACACTTGTCCACATTAAACTCCATTTGCCACCTCTCAGCCCAGCTCTGCATCCTATCTATGTCTATTTGCAACCTACTACATCTTTCGTCACGATCCACAACTCTATCGACCATAGTGTTGTCCGCAAATTTACTAACCCACCCTTCTAAGCCCTCATCCAGATCATTTATAAAAATGACGAATAGCAGTGGACCCAACATCGACCCTTGCGGAAAGCCGCTAGTGACTGGACACCAAGATGAACATATTGCATCAACTACAACACTCTGTTTTCTTTCAGCGAGACAATTACTGATTCAAACTGCTATGTCTCCCACAATCCCATTCCTCCGCATTTTGTATAATAGCCTACTGGGGGAACCTTATCGAACACCTTGCTGTATTCCATATACAGCAAATCAACCTATTTACTCTCATCCACCTGTTTGGTCACTTTGTCAAAAAACTCATAAGATTCGTTAAGCACGGCCTACCCTTTACAAAACCGTGCTGACTGTCCCTGATCAGATTATTATTTTCTAGATGATTATAAATCCTATCTCTGATAACCTTTTCCAAAGCTTTACCAACAAGTGAAGTGAGACTTACTGGTCTGTATATACCAGGGTTGTCTCTACTACCCTTCTTGAACAAGGGAACCACATTTGCAATCATCCAGTACTCAGGCACTATTCCTGTAGACAATGATGGTATCTAGATCAATGGCACAGGCTCGGCAATCCCCTTCCTTGCTTCCCACAAGATCCTAGGATAGATCCCATCTGGCCCAGAGGACCTGTCTATTTTCACACTCTGCAGTATTTCTAATACCTCTTCCTTGTGAACCTCAATATCTTCGAATCTAGATGCAAGTATCTCTGTATCTTCCTAGCCAATAGTTTCATTTTATATCGTGAACACTGTCGAAAAATATTTATTTAGTGTTACCCATGTCTTCTCTGACTCCACATACAACTTCCCACCATTTTTCTTGATTGGCCCTCATTTAACTCTCGTCATTCTTTTATTCCTGACATACCTATGGAAAGCCTTAGGGTTAACCCAGATCCAATCCGCCAACAACTTCTAATGTCTCCTCATGGCTCTCATGTCTCCTCCTGGCTCTTCTGAGCTCTCCTATTTTGTCATGCAGTGAAACGATTCTGTCTGCTGCACAACATCATTCTGCTTCGAAATATCAGGCAGCATTTCATATTGATTCCTGTAAAGGTTAACCTTTAACAAGCCATGACAGTGAAATCACTGAATCCTCATCACTATACTACCAGGGAAGATTTCTGTTAACATCACCCTGGACATCATGAGATTCGCCATTCTATTCTCCCATCCTTCTCTGCGTGATCCCCTCGGCCCTATTCCGGTCTTGTTGGTTGGTTTACAATACTGAGGCTATCCAATCATCTTTGCATTTCAGTTTCTAAAGGATGAGACCTTCTCTCTGAGCTGGCAATGTGCTTGCTCAGTGGCGATGACACTGTCCTTGTAAACTAGAAAAGTGCTTCAAATAGGCCATTCCTGTTTTTCATTCCAAGACCTTGAGGCAAACCGTTCAGCAGGACAGGAAATAGCGGGAGTGAGCAGTGATCAAGTTTGGCAGCAAGAACGAGGTGAGGCAGTATAAACTACAGAGTGATGGGGAAACAATGGGCAAGGAACACTGGGATTGGCGGGGCTGAATGCTTCCTTTCTTTGCTGTAACCAGACATTGGTGTTGAACTCTGAAATGGGACAACATCAGACAAGTCGGTGAAATCTTACATTCTCCTTGTTTTCTCCCGAGGCCTGCGTCACACTTGGGGAAATGTGTCTGCGTGCTTCAGTCTATGGGTAAAAATGGGGTTCAGTTGCCATCTCAAACTTTAATCCCATTTATTGTGTTTTACGAGATTAAAACGTTCCAGAGAAATTAGCATTCAGGTGAAACGTCAGAGTTCACAAGGTTACAGACCAAGTGCTGGGAAATGAGGTGAAGGGGCCCATTTCTGTGCTGTAAACACTCGATAATTCAATCGCTTTTGAGGGGAAACATATCTGCAGTGATATAATTCCAAAAACTGTGTTATGAAGAAACGGTGCAACTGCTTCTGCCATCACCCCTGGTGATCTAGTGGTTAGTATTCAGCGCTTTAACTGAGTGGCCTGGGTTTCATTACCGTTCAGGAAATCAGGACCTCTTGTTCCTGATGCAGCGAGAGCAGCTCTACCAGGAATCTGTTTCATGCCTTAGATCAGTCAATACCCCAGCTCATCAAAGAAGGGAAAAGTGCCTTCCCTCTCTGTGCACAGTCGGACAGTTAATCCTCCATTCTCCTCTGATTCCACTTCCCAAAGAGTTTCAAAATATTGTCAAAACTGAGTCTCAGCTATTTCTTTTCTGCCTTTTGATACATAGGAGCTGCAGCGATTGACTGCGGTGGTTTCTGAAAATGAAACGTACCTATGTGCAATGTATTGGGCTATTCCAGGATTGCCTTCTCTGACAACGGTGGGACATGGCTGATGTTGTCTATGATATGGAAGTGCCAGTGTTTGAGTTGAATAGACAAAGTTAAAAATTAAACAATATCAGGGCAGAGTCCAGCAGGTTTATTTGGAAGCACGAGCTTTCGGAGAGCCGCTCCTTCATCAAGTGGGTGTTTTTCTGCAGAAACTTGGTGCGTGTGTCAATATGCGCGATCTTTTGGAAAATCATCTGGACTTTAACCGACCGTTCGTGGTGTCGACGGTACCCATGACTTGGAGGTGTTGGTGTTGGACTGGGGTGGATACATTTAATAATCACACAAAGAAATTTTAGATTCCAACAGTTGACAAACACCTGATGACGAAGCAGTGCATGGAACACTGATGCTTCCAAATACGTCTGTTCAATACCATCTGGTGCTGTGTGATTTTTACTCTGATAGTATTTGGCAATGTTTAACTGATCGAAGACAGTGAAAGAATTTTCGCTCGTGAAGATGAAAATTTCAAATATTATCCACCTCAGCATTACAAAAATGATTAGGTTGGATGTGTGATGAATCTCCACAGTGCGCTTGCGCAAAGTAAAAGTCGAACTGACAACCGCCTGATCCGTAGCCAGCTATACGAATGGTTGTACCACTGGCCAGATGCACAGCTGAGATTTTACACGCTACAGAGCTGTGGTGTTAACAAGGACACGAGCAATAACAGTAACAGTCACAAGGTGAACAAAGAGCAAAGATAATCACCATCATTGATTCACTTCAAATTGTCCTCAAAAAACGACCATTCACAATCTGATCAGCCAATCAATGAGGTCACTGCTGATCTTGGAAATTGCAACTGACTTTGCTGCGTTTTCACCATAATTTGAGGTAAACTCCAGCCTAATCATAACATCGCATATTCCCATTAATTTTCAGATTCAGATTACGTTAATGACCTGTCCGTATTTGCAGGAAATGAATGAAAATGTCCTTCCGGTAATGTAATCCAGTGCAGAGTCGGCCAGAAAAGAAAAGACAAAGACATGAAACATCACTCCCATTTCTCTCTGTACCAATGCGTTTTCCTGAGTTGAATATTTTCAGGACTTGTCTTTACTATCTAAAGAGTTAATTATTTTCCCGGGAAAGATTCTTCGTAAATCAATTAACATCTGAGGTGTTGAAACATATTTTACTTCAGATTAAAATAGTTGAATATCTTTTCCCCCAGCCTAATGTCCCAATCCTCCCTCCTCTTCCATGTAAATACAAGCTTTGCCAGGTGATGTTGGAGCTCCCAACCTGACGTTCCAATGCTCCTTGCTGCTCCATGTCAATAGAAGCGGCTCTACTTGAATTTGGAGCTCCCACTCTGATGTCCCAATGCTCCCAGCTGCTACATGTCCTTAAACGCTGGTCCTTGTGAGGTTGGAGCTCCCAGTCTGATGTCCCAATGTTCCCTCCTCCATGTCAATAGAAGTCCAGTTGAGGTTGGATCTATCACTCTGATGTCCCAATGCTCCCTGACGCTACATGTCATTAAAAGCTGATCCAGGTGAGAGTGGAGCTCCCAGATGGATCTCGCAAAGCTCCCTGCTCCATGCTAACTGAAGCTGCTCCAAATGAGGATGGATCTTGCATTCGGATGTGCCAATGCTCCCTGCTGCTCCATGTCAACAGAAGCTGCTCCAGGTGTGGTTCGAACTCCCAGCCTGATGTCACAATGCTCCCTGGTCCACGTCAAAAGACGCTGCTCCAGATGAAGTGGGAGCTCCCATCCCTGGCAGCTCACATACTTCTATACCATCATAGAAATACTGCCCACTGAACATTTCTACCACTGGAGCCATTGGTGGAATATCTGCATCATGAGAACCTAATATTATTTTTAGTCACCACCGAATCATTATTTCCAAAAGTCATTCTTTCTTAAACCATAGTTAGCATGTGCATACTGCAGTCAAGCCGAAGTAAGATAATGGTGCTAATTGATGTAAGCTTAATAAAAATTACATCCTATTTTTCATGTTGAGTAACTGCGACTTAGCAAGGACAATGTTTATATTGAAATCACACTTTTATTCCAGGTGAGAGAATGTGGTTTGCATTATTTAAAATGAACTTGTTCACTGTGTAAAATGATCAAATAGATCTCAATGTCAAAACAAAATTGGTAACGTTGTCATCCATCTTGAAATGTGGTGTCTTCTTCTTTCAACCAGATGGGTATTATAACGAAAAGTCTATTAATGATATGCGTATAAAGACACTTTAAATCGCAAGGTTTATGAAGGTTTGTAGCTCAGGTTAAGGTTTAAGGTTTAGGTTTGTTCACTGAGCTGTAGGTTTGATATCCAGACGTTTCATTATCTGGCTCCGTAACATCATCAGTGGCGACCTCCAAGTAAAGCGAAGCTGTTGTCTCTTGCTTTCTATTTATATCTTTCTCCTGGATGGGGTTCCTGGGGTTTGTGGTGATGTCATTTCCTGTTCTTTTTCTGCGGGGTTGATGGCATTTAGATCTATGTGTTTGTTTATGGCGTTGTGGTTGGAGTGCCAGGCCTCTGGGAATTCTCTGGCATGTCTTTGCTTAGATTGTCCCAGGATCAATGTGTTGCCACGTCGAAACGGACTACCAAAAATCCATAAACGAGGAGCCCCCCCTCAGACCCATAGTCTCTTTACCCGGAACACTAACTTACAGACGGGCCAAAGAACTACACGCAAGACTGAAATGCCGCATAGAAGAGTCACAGCACTCCATCCACTCCACCCAGGAATTCCTAAAAATCATCAAAAAAACCAAAATAGAGGAAGAAGAAGCAATGATCTCATTCGACATAACAGCACTGTTCACCTCCATCAACATCAACCTGGCAAAGGAAACACTTACCACACTTTTAGAAGAGACCATCACAGACGCAACAACAACCATCAATCACATTACCAACGAAAACATAATGAAGCTCGTGGACCTGTACCTCACCACCGACTTCATTTTCAACAATATATCTACAAACAAACCAATGGCACACCCATGAGATCTCCGGTATCAGGATTCATAGCAGAGGCGGTAATGCAAAGACTAGAACAAACAGCCCTACCAACAATCAAACCAAAAATCTGGGTCCGCTATGTAGATGACACCTTTGTCATCACAAAACAAAATAGTAACGACATTTAACATCATCAACAACACCCTCACAGGCAAGAAGTTCACCAAGGAGGAAGAAACCAGAAACAACCTCGCATTCTTGGACGTCACAGTAGAAAGAAAGGACAACGGAGAACTACAAACCTGCGTATACAGAAAACCGACAAACACTGATCAAATACTTAACTCCACCAGCAACCATCCCAACACATACAAACGAAGCTGCGTCAGAACACTATTCCAATGAGCCACCACACACTGCAGCACAGACGAACTTCGAAAAACAGAGGAGAACCACTTATTCAACGTATTCGAGAAGAATAGATACTCAAAAAATACAGTCCGCAGATTCCTCAAGAACAAATCACGACAAGCAGACCAAACACAGTCAGAAACCCTAACCACCTTACCATACATCAAAGAAGTTTCAGAAATGACAGCCAGACTACTAAGACCCCTCGGAATCCTAGTAGTACACAAACCCACCAACACTCTCAAACAAAAACTAACAAACTTAAAAGACACACTTCAACCCGTGGACAAAACCAACGTCATCTACAAAGTTCCATGCAAGCACTGCCACGAACACTACGTAAGACAAACAGGAAGAAAGTTAGCCACCAGGATACACGAACACCAGCTAGCCACAAAAAGACAAGACTCCTTCGTAGTCCTACATACGGATTAAAAATATCACTATTTCGACTGGGACAACACATCTATCCTGGAACAGGCTAAGCAAAGACACGCCAGAGAATCCCTAGAGGCCTGGCACTCCAACAACAATGCCATAAACAAACACTTAGATCGAGATGCCATCTATCAACCCCTCAGAAAACGAACAGGAAATAACATCACCACAAACCCCAGGAACCCAATCGAGGACAAAAATATAAATAGAAAGCAGGAGACAACAGCTTCGCTTCACTTGGAGGTCGCCACTGATGATGATGTTACCTAGCCAAGTAAAGAAACGTCTGGATATCAAAGCTACAGCTCAGCGAGCAAAACAACACCCTACATTTTAAATCATTTTTCATGTTTATGTTGCATGAATCTGCGGTTATTGATCCACAGTTTAGTTTCACTCCCTATTGGTAACATGCTGATTTCTCCAGTTGTTCATAGTTCAATGTGATGCATCCAGTGTGTGCATAACGAGAGGGAGCTTGCTTCCCACATCTTGTGTTTATCTGTGCCTTATGATCAGCATTCATCAATGGCGAGAGCAAGAGGCGAGGGCGAGACCAATGTGTAAGTCTCTCCGTGCCCATGCACGGCACCCACAGCGGCAATTCTCCACTGTGCATTTACAGCCAGTTCTCAATGCCCCTACACCCACGCCCTGCCCCTTTTGAAGTATCTCCATTATTTTGTGTTGTCTCGCTGTGGTCTTCTCACCAGGATGAATTACTTCGACTCAACCTCCTCCAGATTTCATCTGACAAAACATTCATTAAGAATCCCTTTGCATAAACATTCACTTCGCAGCTCTCGTTATTTGATTTTCCTGGATGTCTTTCATACAAAAAAACGTTCACAGCAACTTGACATGAAAAATACAATCACGCTCTTTTTCATTATCCCAATGCAACCTAGATTTCAATGCAGTTTAGTCAACAGGCTCAAACTATGCTTTGAGAATTTGTAATAGCATTGATACATATAAACTGACCATTGGAGTCCCGATTTCAATTCAATAGCTGTGGTCTTTGGAGAACAGTCAATGACAGCGGGATTTGAACCCACGTGTGCAGAGCACAATGGACGAGCAGTCCATTGCCTTAACCTCGCGGTCATCTCGTCACTGACACTAGGTTGCTGATGAACTTATGAATAATTGAATTGCGTAAATTATGCAGAGCAGCAGATATTTCTCCCTGGTGTTGGTGAAATGATAAATAACACAGTACAGTTCCAAGACTATGGTCTGATCTCTGGGTTTTGAGGCAAGTGCACTCCCATTGTCACACTCTGCACACAGTGATCTGAACAAAAATGAGGAAATGAATATGTAACAAGGTCTGTTGAATTCTGTGAAGATATGAAGTCAACGGAATGAAGAACCCGAGACAGCAGGAGGTTTTCTTTCAATAAAGCTTTGGATAGAGCTCTTAAGGATAGTGGAATCAAGGGTTATGGGACTAAGGCAGGAACAGGATACAGATTGAGGATGTTCAGCCATGATCATAATGAATGGTGGTGCTGGCTCGAATGGCAGAATGGCCTACTCCTGCACCTGCTGTGTATTGTCTATTAAATTGCCTGTGAGGAATTGTTTTCCAGACTGGAGGAGAGTGCATAGTGCTCAATGTCATTATTCGGAACACCTAACTTCCACTCAGATGTTTTTGACACGCACTTTTGTACAGAACAGACAATTTCAAAATCCAAAATAAGGCTAAACTGACAATTGAACTCAACAATGCAAAAACCTTGATCTGTATCATTTTCCTGGGCTGTGCGACACCAAGTCACTGTATGATCACAGCAACAGAGTGAGCAAGTGTCAGAAGGGAAATGAGTGCAGTGCCAGAGCGCATGCTGGGAGCAGCACGTGACACACGCGGAAGTGCATTTCACACAACAGGAACACTTCCCAAACAGCGGACTGTGGTGGAAGAATTCGGGGTGGGGGGGGGGGGGGGGGTTACACTTTGGAATTTGATGCCAGAGACACAATGGAGATCTGTCATTGAGTCTGTTAAGATGAGGATTTTAAAATTTCTACAGATGCAAAACAAAATAAAAAGCTCATGGTTTATTGAAGGCAAAATATGAAATTGTACATTTCATCAATCTACCCATCTTTACAATGAGTACCTCACCACTTTCCTCACGCGGGGACAGAACCACTGGTGAAGATGATCATATAATCCCCGTTACTAGCCACAGAATCAGAGAAAGTCAGATTCCCAAACGTTAAAGTAAAACCAGGAATGTGGAGGTAAGCATTAATGTGTTGCTCCTGTGCTGAAGGTGACCAGTGCACGGTATCTCTGTTCCAGTATAGTTGGCTGTGCTGTGCCGAAGTTTTAAGTTTGAGTCTCACATGGAGCAGCTTCAATTTGTCGTCGTGTTGAGGGATACAGACAGAAGGTGATATTGAGCAAAGCCAAGTTTATGGGAAAATACCCGTGTTTGTGGCTTGAGAAACGACATTTTCTGGATAATGACTACTTGATCTACAAACATACTGCAAGTATCTAAACTTGAAGAAACGTAGGTGGAGAAAGAGCCAAAGGTGATTTTTCAGCAGATGGATAACGTTTCCCATGTGCACTGCTTTAAATTCTGGGAAAATAGATGTTGAACTGGTTTCATGTTATAGAGTTTGTTGCAAACTCACATAGGTTATTGCAATAATAAAAAAAAGAAATCACATAGGACCGTTTGAATATTGTATCGAACTGAATTTTGGTCTGAGCATATTTTATCTTAAGTGGCGTGCTGCAGAGAAGTACAGAGGGTTAATAATACAAAAGGACCCAGTCTTCTTGGCGGATTTCTTGGGTGGAGTTAAGAATGTACGAAATATACATAACATCATGTGAATGTGGTCAAATCTTTAAAGTAGGTGTTGCCTCGCCAAGTGACGATTCAATTCCTACTCATTAGGATATAACTTCCGTCTGCAGTTATTTTAGGACATGAGCTCCATTTACAGAGATTCATCTTGAATAATACGCCACAGCTTACCAATCCATGAACTTGTTATACTCAGTCTTATTCAGTTGTACGTGTTCATCAAATGTCTTTGTATCTGAAGTCAACAAATTCGAAATTGTTACGCAACCAAACTGACTTTCACTCAATGGTAAATTCTCTCCTTGTACGTTTGTTCGTGTATCTTTTAAAACACTCTGAAGTCAGCTTATACGTTTTATTTCTGTAAAGCCGTTCACGATTGAAATAACTCTATTGAGTGGAAGAAACTCTCATCCAAACTTTTCTTAATCATTCACTAATGGTTTTGAAGCTCTGATGAAAGTTCTTGATTCACTCGAAAGAGCGACTTTCCCCAATTTACTCATTCAAACCTCGCGTTATGTGAAAATCTCATTTGTTTTAATCAAATTTGCGTGTTTTTGCTCCAGCATTTCCGAATCTCGTGAATAAACTCCTTCATTCTTTCTATCATCCCGATGAAACCGGTTGTATCTTTTCTGATAATTTTATGTCTCAGTAAACAACGTCACTTGGCTTTCTAATATCTTGCTATCTAGGAAACAGCGTCTGGATCCAAGCAAAATCCAAGGAAATGACGTCGTCCTTGGAAGGAATACCTTGTCCTTGATTTATTCCGAGTCGGAACTGTCTCAGAATGAACCAGAAAACATGAAATTCCCGTCACATTCACACGCACATTTCGTCTTGACGCATAATTTCTTCAGGCAGTTTCTCTCTCACGTGAAGAAGTATATACGGAGAGAGAAGTGAAGGTGATGTTTTAGTTCGATGGTCTTTCTCATATCGCTGAACCTGAACTGGGTAAAATTCCCGGAAATGCAGTTTTGTTCGTTTCATTTTATTAATTTTGCTGCAACTTCACTCTGTTCATTCCAATGATCGGAAGTGAATTGGATTTATATGATTGGAACGTTAAATGTTGCATTCAATTTTGCTCCGAATTTATTTCAGCTTAAAGAAAATACTCATGAGAAAAACAGAAGGTTGAACTACAAAACAAGATGGCAGTTTTGATGCTCAGTTACTTTGGCAGATTTCAATGCATATCAAATGAATCCAACATCATGGCGATCGTCCTCCCATCTTTAAGGCATGGGATTAAAGCAGGAAATCGATCTCTAAGAGACGGGTCACTTCCTATTCATTATGGAATAGCTTTCCTTGACAATATACCAAATCTGCTCAGTTCCATTTATAATGCTTCATGTGGAATATTAATAGAAATCTTTCAAAACTCTGAGGTTTTTTAGTGAATCTTACTTAGCAGCATTCGTTTCCGATATTTCTTTGCATCTGAAGTCGTCCAAATTAGACATTGTTTCCTCGCACCTTCTACCCCCTACACCCTCCTTTACACTTTTACCTGGCCACAGGCTGTCTCTCTCCTGGTGAAACTCACTGCTTCTGTGTCTCTAAATGTGCCTTTCCAAATATTTTGGAAACGGATTGTCTGAGTGACAGAAATTCTGCTCCCATCATTTATTTGTCCTACATCGATGGTTTTGAAATCTTGACTTGCAGAAATTTATGAACTTGAAAGAGTGAATTTACCACCTATTTACTCTCTCCAAACCTCAAATACTCTGGAAAACTTCCATTCGGTTTTCCTTGCTTTAGTTTCAAATTTTCCAAAACACAAATATATAAAACTCCATCCCCACTAAACGCCATCAGCATCGTCTCTAATGTCTTAGCGGCCCAGTAAACGCTGGCAGTGTCCTCTCTGATAGAATCACAGATTCCCTCCAATGCAGAAAGTACAATTAAGCCAATCGAGTCTGTAGGGGCACTCTGAACAGCATCTCAACCAGACCTAGCTCTCGTCTCTATCCCCGCAGGTTTCTGGCTTGTGATTTCAAATAAACTGCTGGAATAAAATCTGACATCGTGTGACTGCTGACCTTATCACTGCGTTAACCATGGCTACATAACTTAACTTACTGAATTCACTCCATGTACACATCAGCGCAGTTTAACATGGCCAATCCACCTAACCTACAGACTTAACAGCAGTGAGAACCACTGAGCAAACGTACCATCTCATTGAACACTATCTGTATCATGTGTAATGGCTTTACACACTGGTAACTCCGCCCAGTGAAAGCAAGCTGCGCCCACCAACCCGAATTCAATGCATCCAAACGCGGTTCTACGCTGTATAACCTCAGTAGTTCTGCTGGAAATGTTTCTGCACTCAGGTATGAATGAGTTTACTCTGTTTGCTTCCTCAGATTCCTGCTTTAATTAAACACATCAGTCAGGAACAACTCTATGTAATGGTTTTCATTGCAACACAAACACAATGTGCAGTTGGCTGAAGTTACGTGTTTGCACTTTCACTGACACTCTCTCTCCCCAGGAGCTGCAGTCCTTCCCCAGCTGATTCAGACAGCACTGTCCTTCCTGTGACATGTCCCATCGAGAATGGAAGGCCAAGCATTAATAACCTTCATTGGTGAACAGAGCGACAGGTTTCAAACCTTTACGATGCCCCCAGCGGAGAATTGAGCACAATGACAGGCGGGGAGACTAACGACGATACTGTGGAGGACAACAACATCGAAGGAGACCCTTCAGCCTGTTATGGCCACACTTGTCCAACACAACTGCTTAACGACCTGAATCAAGTTTTTCATGATTTAGCACATAGTCTTATATGTTTTACCATCACAAATTCACATCTCTTTTTTTTCAGGTTAGAAGGATTTCCGCCTCTCTGACCCTTTCCGAAAATCTATTCAAACTTTTCTGCCTTTTCCCGAAATCTCTTGGCCCCAGTGTTCGATCCCTCCATCAATAAGAAACGCTTCTTTCAGTCTATCCTATCCATATCCCTCATTATTTTGTACATCTCAGTCATGTCTTCTCCAATCTCCTCTGCTCGGCGACAAACAACCCCAGTTTGTCCAATCTCTCCTCACAACTGAAACTCTTCAGCCCAGACAATATCCCAGTAAATCACTCCTGCATTATTCCCAGTGTGATCACATCCATGCTCTTCTGTGAGTTGCAGGACTGCACACAGTAAGCTAGCTGGAACCGAATGAACATTTTTTTTAACGATTCTGTTACAGTATGAGGGCGTCGCTGGCTCGGCAGTATTTATTACTTTCCCTAATTGCACAGCGGGTAGTTGAGATTCAACCATATTGTAGTAAGTCTGGAGTCACATGGAGGCCCGAACAGGTAAGAATGGCTGTTTCATTCCTTAAATGACGTCAGACGGTTTTGTTTTTTTCAACAGTTGGCTATAGATTTACAGGAGTTATTAGATTCGTGTTTCCAGATATTTACTGAATCCAAATTCTACCACCTAGCATGGTCAGAGTCAAACCCGAGTCCGTGGTGTCTGAATAAACAGTACAGTGGCCAGTGGTAATAGCGCTCGGCCATTGTCGAAAAGCAGTGAAACTGATCTTATCCAGTGAAGTCGCTTTTCCCCAATACTGTCCTGTGCCATTTTCCTGAGCTTGACCGCACCCCGAACACACCCCACCCCACCCCACAATAATATCTGGTCCATATCAGTAAAAGCTGCTACATGAGTATTGATCTCACAACAGTGGTAACCAAATGGATTAAATGGTCTGTAGGTCCCGGTGGTGGGTTGTGGCACGTTCACCCAGCAACAGTGACTGCAGCCACACAGACTGATCAGTATCAACGTGAGAGTCAGTGTTAGAATCTGCAGTGCCTTAATGAAATAGGAAATGACTCCACAAACACATGATGAAAGAGCAGCGCTCCGAAAACTAGTGCTTCAATTAAACCTGTAAGATCTTAACCTGGTATTGGGTGATTTTTAACTTTGTACTCCATAGTCCAACACTGGCATCCCTAAATTAATGAAATGAGGGTTTGGGATGGAAAGTTTGGTTCGTGATCGTAGGAGGGAAGAAACCTCTGAGAACGGGTGGATTTGAATTCAGATGCACAGAAATGTGAGCGAGCAGAACTTGAAGGAAAACAGTCATCACTTTGGAGAGAATTACCATGTTAAAGTAACTGATTCCTTTGTGTTTCACAAAAGACTGGAACAAATAGAGCAATTTCTGCTGTGACTCGGATTCGAACTCAGGTTGCTGCTGCCACAACGCAGAATACTAACCACTATACGATCATTGCACCCCACAGATGAGCACGCAACGTAGTAGTAATAAGTACAGTAGCATAGGAAATGTTAGGCAGAGCACCAAATGCACAATATCAATGCTTAGCGAACAGTGGCAGATATGCGGGAACTCAGAATGAGCTGACCGTTTAACTTCAGTGCCCCAAGTGGCTGTGGTGATTCCATCATTAATATGCTGAAGGCTGAGATAAATTGATTTCTCTAAAACATCAAAGACTCCGGAGACAGTGTAGCTTTTGTTGGAATGTATGCTGCAATAGCAATGCAGTTTAACATCGGCTCTTTCACCAGCTTCCCACAGAAGTCAGTAACCACTGCTGCCACAGAGTCCCAATTCCCAGCCCTAGAATAAGAGGAGCTGAATGGCGCAGTCACGAAGATCCAATTTGAAATCGGGATGGGAATGAGGTCGCATAGATACTCAATGGCTCAAGTAACACAACCGGTGAATGCATGGCATTTCTATGACGGTTGAGAGGCGCAAGCAATTCAGAGGTTGGGAGTGCTCCTGGTCAAAGGCGGGGCAGAAGGCAAAATTTGTTTCCTTTTATAATAACATAGCAATCGACAGTGCATCTTGCTGAGATAACTGAGTGCCACAACTGGAGCGAGGGCGGCTGGTTTGAAGTTTGATTTTACTTCACTTTCACCCACTTCCCTGGAATAAATTGCTTTCACCATTTTTATTTCCAATTGTTTGATATCTTCCTGCAGTCTGCGACTTTCTTCCTCATGGTTAACTGCATGATTAACTGTTGCATGATCTGCACACTGCTAAATAACGGCCAGTACAAGTAAATATGAATCATTGATCTATATGAGAAAACAGTGGAACTCACTGCAGGCATGCTGCGTCGGTTTGCAGGCGACATCAGTATTGTCGACAATGAGGAAGATTATCTAAGATTCAAAAGGATCTTCATCCAATGAGTCGTTGGACTGAAAAAAAATGTGACATGGAGTTCAATCTGGATAAGTGGAAGGTATTCCATTTTGGTACAGCAAAAAGAGTAGGGCTTTACGTCGTGTTGGAGAACACGGAAGCTAGGAATGCAGGTACATAATTCCATGTAGTTTGCATCACATACAGACAGGATGGTTCAAAGACATTTAACTTACTTCCCTTCATTGCTTAGTCTTTTGTATACACTAGTTGGGACGTGGTTTAAGTTTTTCAGGACATTGATGAGGCCTCTTCTGGAATATTATGTCCAGTTCTGGTAGCCCAGTTGTAGGAATGATATTATTCAGCTGGTGCAGGTTCAGAAAAGGTATACACGCATATTGCCGTGTATGGAATGTTTGAGTTCTAATGAAAAGCTGGATAGGCTGAGACTATTTTAAGATTTGATATCGGGGTGCTGGAAAACCACAACAGGTAGGGCAGCATCTGAGGAGCAGGAGAATCAACTTTTCGCGCAAGTGTCACTCATCAGGCTCTTGCCCGAAACATCGATTCTCAAGCTCCTCAAATGCTGCCTGACCTGCTGTGCTTTCCCAGCACAACAATCTCGATTCTGATCTCTTATCTGCAGTTCTCACGTTCTCCTCGTTGCGACTGTTTTCACTCCAGGTTCGGGGTTTGAGCGGCGACCTGACAGAAGTTTATGAGAGGGAAGTTAGAGTTGACGATAGCGGCCTTTTCCCAGGAGGGGAATTTCAAGACGAGAGGGCATATGTTCAAGATGGAGAGAGATTTAAAAAAAAAGACATGTGAGGCATTTTTCTAGAGAAGGTGTTTTACATGCGCAATTAACTTGCTGAGGAAGTGATGGATTTCTGTGGTTGTGATCCTTTCAAATTGTGTCCACACAGGTACAAATTCCGTTTTCCATGTTGTGAATGTGTTTTCATTATTTCTCATTCACCCACAGGGTGTGAGTATGACTGGTCTGGACAACATTTATTCTTCGCCCCTCGTTCGTTGCTGTCTGGCTATACTACAAACCCGGCTGTGATCCCAGCCTCGGGTGTCTGTCTGTGGGCAGTCTGCACATTCTCTGTGTGTTTGTGTTTTTATTTCTCCCTCTGACCAAAGATGTGCCAGTTACAGGGATCAACAATGGGAAATGCAGGCTTATGGAACAGGGAATAGCCGTGGGGTCTGGTGGGATGCGCTTCGGATGGACCATGTGGACTGGAAGGGCCGACTAGCCTGCTTCCCCACATGACGGGGATTTCTGAATTAAGGGTCAGCTCATGTTTTTTTCTGGTCCTGGAGTCTCTCGTAGGCAGGACTGGGTGAAGATTGTAGATGTCCTACATAAGGAACATGAATGAATGGGATTGCAGGAAATTAAAGTCATGATCTCTGTTCCTGTCGTCAGGCTTGCATTCCAGGTTTTATTCGTCGAACTTAAACATCACCCATTTCCGTGTCCCAACCCCCAAGGATGACTAGTTTAAGATATCACCCCAACACCACCTTCTCCAGTTTGAAGTCTTGACTGTGTGGAAGAAACTGATACTGAGCTGATGCAAGAAAATGCAGCTGCCACCGCCAGTGTCGGAAACACAGATCCAAATAGCAAAATCATCTTTTAAACCCACCACTGCAAAGTTAAGGGCTCAACACGCTCCAGTTCTGCCACTCAGCTGTCTTAGCAAGATGCACTGTAGATCCCTATGAGAATATAAACGGGGAAAAACCATTCCCTTGATCAGGAGCATTCTCAATCTAGGAATTTCTTCCATCTCTATACCATCATAAAAGGACTGCACGCTCACCTATTGCATCACTGGAGCGAGAGAGTAACTCCGCGCACTCATTCCCATCCCATTTCCGTTTGGATCTGGGCGGCTGTGCTGCAGTTTCTCTGATTCCGAGGCTGGGAACTGGGATTGTGTGTGATTATCTGCAACACTGATTACAACTTTAGGAAGCTGGTGAAGTCGCCGATGTTATGCTAAAATGCTATTGAAGCATACATTTCAACAATATCCTGTACTGTCCCCTGAGTCTTTGATGTTTTGTCAAAATCTATCAATCTCAGTTTTCAACATTCTCATTAAAGGGATCTCCACAGCCTCTGAGGACATCCAACTGAAAGATTCAGGCCATTTTCAGTTCCCACATGTCTGTCACTGTTCGCTGAGGACTGATATTGTACATTTGCTGTTCTTCCGAACATTTCCTCTGCTAGTATACATATTGCTGCTTGCAAGCATCCTGTTCTGTGGTTACTGTGATCGTGGTTGTCGGTATTTTGCATTGTGACCACAGCAACCTCGATTTGAAACCAAATCACGGCACTGTGTTCTCTCCGTTGTCCTTTTTGTGACACACGTTAATAAATTAATTGTTTTACCTTCAAGTTTCGCTCTCTCGCATCTCTGCGTTTCATATATCAGAATTCAAACGCACCCGTTGTCAGAGATTCCGGTCCTTCCCACGATCATTAAACCTCCTTTCCGTCCGTCCCCTCATTTCTCTGAGGCAATGCCCAATCTATCACTCTCTTTACATTCATACTGTTCTGTCTGTGCTGCTGCTGCGGTTACTGTTGTTGGGTGAACGTGCCCCAATACCACCATCGGGACCTCCAAACAAATCGATCCATTTGGATACCGTGGTTGTGAAATCAATCCCCATGTAGCAGCTTTTACTGACATAGGCCAGATACAATTGTAGCGTCAGGCTCATGGAAGATACCCAGGGCAGTTTTGGTGAAAAGACATTTCATTGGAAAAGATTAGCTTTTATGGCTTTCTGCGTTGGTCTTGTGATAATTTCATAGGACTGATAATCCAGAGACCGAGGTAATAGTCTGGGTACTCGGGCTTGAATCCCACCATGTCATGATCGTCAAATTTGGATTCAAAAAATATCTGCAAGGAAGAATCTAATGACTACTATAGATCCATTGACAATTGTTGAAAACAAAATCTGTTTCACTGATGTCATTTCGGGATTGAATTTGCTATCCTTACTTGGTCTGGTCTGCATGTGACTTCAGACTCATAGCAATATGGTTGAGTCTCAACTGTCCTCTGGGCAATTCGGAATGGGTAATACATTCTGCTTAGCCAGAATCGCCCTCATACTAATACTGAAATTTTGAAACAAATGCTCATTAGGCTCAAGCAAGAGTGTTGTGTGCAGTTTTGCAAGTCATATTATAGCAGGGATGTGATCACACTGAGAGAATTGCAGGAGATATTTCCCGGGATATTGTTTGGACTGAAGAGTTTCAGTTGTGAAGAAAGACAGGACAGAGTGGAGTGTTTGTCGCAGTGTAAAGGAGATGTAGAGGAGACATGATTTGGTTAGGGTATGGACAGGGTTCACTGAACGAGTTTCCCACTGATAGAGGGATCGATCAGTCAGGGCCAGAGACTTAAGGAGAAAGACAGAAAACTTTGAGAAGATGTGCGAAAAAGCTTTATCAGCCAGTGGAAGGTTGGAATTTGGAATACACTGTCTGCATTTTTCAGAGTGGCAGAAACCCTTACAACCTGAATAAATATTCAGATGTGAACTTTTGATGCCAAGACATATAAGGCTGTGAGGTAAACTTTCTAAAATGGGATTCAGTTCATTAGGCAGTTGTTTTTGACAAGTGTGGCCACA
Organism: Chiloscyllium punctatum; assembly: GCF_047496795.1. Taxonomy (NCBI): domain Eukaryota; kingdom Metazoa; phylum Chordata; class Chondrichthyes; order Orectolobiformes; family Hemiscylliidae; genus Chiloscyllium; species Chiloscyllium punctatum. The sequence goes on along the minus strand of NC_092769.1, from coordinate 27,178,559 downwards.
TTTGGTTGAAGGGCCTCCTTTGACACTCTTGTCCTCTGTAGTATAATGGTTAGTGTCCCCGCCTGTCACAGGGCTCAATTTTTCGCTGGGGACAGTGTAAACGTTTTAAAATTGTCACTCCATTCCCAAGGGCGGGTATGGATACCTGTCCTTCCATTCTCGATGGGGCATATCACACGAAGGACAGTGCTGCCTGAATAAAGGTGGGGAGGACTACAGCTCTCAGGGAGGCAGAGTGTAAGTGAACGGCCAAACACGTGACTTCTGCAAACTACACCTTGTGACTGTGTTGGAATGAAAAGCACTTGACAGACTTGTTCTGGATTGAATTATTTACTAGAAGCAGGAAGCTGAGTAAGAAACAACATAAACGCATTCAAATATGAGTGCAGAAACATTTCCCGCAGCACGAATTAGATTGTAAAGGACAGAGTAGCATTTCGATACATTGAATTTGGGTTCTTTTGTTTTGATGAGGCTGTTACCAGGGTATAAAGCCATTTTAAAAAGATACAGCAGTTGTTCACTATGATGGAACGTTGTCTCAGTAATTTGCACTGCTGTTCAGTGGGACGGTTAGGTTGATTGACAAAGTTCAATTGTCGTCTCCTGTCCAGGAAGTGAATTAAGTAAGTTAGGTGAATTAGCCATGGGTAACGTGGGGACAGGTTCAGACGTCACTGGCCGACAGCTAATAGTCCAACAGGTTTATTTGAAATCATAAGGGGGAGGGCTCCCTCTTCCTCAGGTGAAATATACGGGAATAGGGAGGGGAGCTTGGTCTGGGTGAGATGACCTTCAGAGAGTCGACACCAGCTCGATTGAGTGAAATGCCCTTTCTGCACTGTAGGATTCTGTGATTCTATCGGAGAGGATACTGTTGGTGTTTACTGGGGTGTAAAGCCATTAGAGAAGATGCTGACGGGGTGGACTGAGGATGAGATTTTATTCACTTGTCTTCTTGCAAAATTGAGAACAATTATCGCTGAACCAAGGAAGACTTAGTGGGTTTTTTTCCAGTTATGAAATGCTTGGACAGAGTAAATGGGTGGAAAATTCCCTCTTACAAGTAATTAAACTTCTAGATGTCAGGCATTCAAATACTTTGAATAAAACCTTTGAAGGACAAAGAAATGATGAGAACAGAATCGCTGTCACTCGGAGAATCTGTTTTTCAAAATATTTGAAATGGCACATTTGGTGACATACAAGGAATAAATTTCACAAGAAGAGAGACAGCGTGTGGCTCGGTAAAGATGCAGAGCTGGGGTGTAGTCGGTCGGAAGTTGCGGGAAACAATGTCTAAGTTGGTTGACTTTAAATGTAAAGACATTTCGTGAAGATGTGCAGCTGAATAAGATTCGATTCCAAAACTCTAAGTTTAGAAAGATTTGGCATAATATTCCACTTTAAGCATTGTAAATGGAACTGAGCGGATTTTTTTTATTGCGTTGGGAAGATATTGCATAATGAATAGGAAGTGACCAGTTGCTTGGAGATCGACTTTGTGCTTTAATCACATGCGTTCAAGATGTGAGGACAAACACCATGATGTTTGGTCCATTTAATACTCGGTGAAATCTGCCAAAGTAACGAGCAACAAAACTGCACTTTAACCCTTTGCTTTTCTAAGAAGTATTCTCCTTAAGCTGAAATAAAGTCGGAGCAAATTTGAATACAACATTAATCGTTCCAATGAGATAAATCTAATTCACTTCCGATATTACAATGAACATTGTCAGGTTGCAGCAAAATAAAAATGAAACGAGCAAACAGCGTTTCTTGCGATTTAATCCAATTCAGGTTCGCCATATCAGAAAGGCCATTGAACCACAACATCGCCTTTATTTACCTCTCCATGGCTGCTTCTTCACGTGAGAGAGGAAGTCACTGAAGAAATTATGAGTCAAATGAAGGTGAGAATATGACGTAAAAGTCTTGTTCTCTGTTTGATTCTGACACAGTTCAGACTCAGAATGTATCAATGACAGCTATTCATTCTGACCAGCATGGCTATTTATTGGAATTTGCTGTCATTATAATTCTAGTGAAAGCAGAAACAGAATGGTGTGGATTCGATTCCGCTCTGGAAATTTCTCATCCATGACGTTCACTGCATGTAACCTGATGAGGTCACATGTCACTGCTTTACAAAATGTGCTGAGGAGACCGAGCGAGTATGGTGGTGGGTTATTATACTGTTGTGCTCCACATTCACGGATTCGAGTCACACTCTGGTTGCTAACTTCACAAACCGCTCCAGCAGTTTTCCTTTGCACGTCACACTGGGTCAAGAATCTTGTTCTTGCCCTTCGCTGCACGGGAGATTGACGAGCAATCGGTACCACATTAAAGTCGAAATGAAGAGCGAGAGCAGTCATTCTATTCAATTGTGCATTAAATTGTTGTAATAAGAAAGAACGCATTTTTCTTTCTGCCCCACATTCCATCTTGTCTTTCTGTGAAGTTACATCGAAAGAAAGAGAAACAGATAACAAGAGATTGGGAGCACAAGTTCATCCAGTGGGGTTGTTCATGAGTATTTTAACCTAACACTTCACACAATGTTTTGATCAGTATTTCAAACAGTCACTCGGAATCGGAACTGCAGAAAGCTTCTCCAATGGAATGAACCTTTCATTCTTCCACAACTTTCTGCTGTGTGTGAATCATACAACGATCCATCATCCAGCGTGATCACTGAGTTGCCAACTGTATAAGGTCCACCAACTTTCTTCAGCAATCACAGCTTCTGGACACAGCCACCTGTGCTGTCCGAGTGTCATTTGTTGCACCCCGGCCTCAGCACATTTCTTCTTCCTGAGTTTATGAGCCTTGTTCCTGATCTGTCTGATCTGTTTCATAAATATTTCCTATCACTTCAGCTCATCCCCTCACAATTCTGAGCTTATGAATAAAATAAGGCATTAGTCCAAATGTTAAACAAAGTGGAAGTATGCCACTCAGCCCATCGAGTCTGCCCCAACATTCAATAAACTCATGGTTGATCTGATAATCTTCAACTCGATTCTGCTCACTTACCTCGACAAAGTTCCATCATCTTTCTGATTAACTATCTGGCACAGTTTGAAAATACCCAACAACTCAACCTCAACAGTGGGTGCCACAAAAATGCCACAGACTTTCTGGCCCCTGAGCAAAGAAATTATTCATCATTTCTGAAATAAATAGGCAATACCTAATTCTGTGTTCATTTCGATTGGTGCTCTCCTCACACCATAGGGCAAGCCACCTGCCTACAACTATCCTGTCAAGATCCAGTGAATATTGAACGTTTATAATTGTTATTATGTGATTATAGAGCTCTCCTCCACCGCCTTTGTTTCAAGGAGAATAATCCCAGCCTAACCAATCATTCCACGAAGCTCCATTTTTTACAGAGTTAGCAACATTTTGTAAATCTCTGCTGGCTCTTACAGCGTCCTTACGAAGTTATATGACAGGTGGAGAAATTTCGGTGAGGAAACGGGTTGAAAGTTCAGGAGCAGATGGGAATTGGAACTTGAAATCAGAAAGCGATTGAAATCGGATTGATCCACAAAAGGACCAAATGCAGCAATGATAACTCTGACAAATGAGAATCTAATCATATTCGATTGAAATTCAATGGCTTCATTGTAACTTAATTCCTCCGTGTAATCGTCCTGGGAGGGAGTATTTAGGAGAAATGGAACCTGACCGCCCATATGAAGAAGTTGACAACAATAACATGTCCGTCGGTGGATTTTGTTTGATTATTAACTCAATTCTCATCTCCGTGAAGCCTACGTTGTCCGCAACGCACAAATTAGATTTTTAACAGAACTCTCTCATTTCCCTTGGTGGCTGCTGCTTCTATACCACTGAAGGAACTGGACACCATCCACGACAATGCAGTCACTTAACTGCACATTCTTCAATACCTGAATATTTATTCCCTTAATTGCTAAGGCACAATTGCAGCATAGTGCACCACCTCGAAGATTCACTGCAGTATGTCATCCAGGTTTTGTTGACAGAAGCTTCAATGTTCAAAAACTTTACCGACTATAATACAAGGTTGAAGATGCACTGAAATGTCACCGTTTGCAAATTACCCTCCAAGGAACATATCAGCATGACTTGGAGAGGAGTCAGTGGTAAATTCATTGAGTGATGAAGCGGCCTTGATGGTCAAAGAGTTATACTTCAGCCCTCCACCTTTTATCATACAATTTTTAAAAAATTGACTATTGCATTGACCAGACTTGTGCTCATTCCTTTGGTTGTTTCCTAAACTGGCGCTTGCTAAAGATCGAATATCATCCTCAGCCTGTGGTCAACAATAGAAAATATCCAAAAACCTTCTCAATCAATTGATCTCCCTGTCCAACAATCTTCAGAGATCTGTGAATGTCCACTCCAAGATCTCTTTGTTCCGGTACACCACTCAGAATCCCCACTGTTATTGTTTCAACTCCCCAAATTCATTCCCACTTATTGGTCTGGATTCAGTTACATTCGCCATTTTTCCTTTCTACCTGATTGTTACATCCCTGCGGTCCCTGAAATTATTCATCATAGTCAACTATACAACCAATTGTTGTATCTTCTGTAAACTTCTAAACCATGACTCCTACAACTAAGTTTGAATTATCGATCTACATCAGGAAACAGTGGTACTCCACTGGAAACAGGCATCCAAACATGGTTCATTTTTGGATGGGATAAATACCTGAAATAACATCAGAATCGCGCCCTTGCTGTCATTTGTAAACCTGATGGTGACTCTGCAGGTTGATCACCTGACTGATTCCTTCTCACATGTGGGAGTGATGAATAACCTGTCCAAGTTGTGACTGAGCAAGTGAGTTTACACTTCAGCGGGTAATTGAATTCCTTCCTGAAGACCCTGCCCACATGGACCTGACTTCATTGCGGCGTGGGTAACCTTGTGTCTGTTTAGTTTAGATAAGCAGTTGAATTTTAGTCCAAGCTGAGATGACTCCCAATTATCCCCGTCATCCATGTATCTTTTTTATCCTTCCTTATTCTCCCACGGAGTGTGACCATCATAATCTGAACAGCACTTGTTTTTCACCCTTAACTCTCCTTGACCTGAGGCAGAGGGAATTTATGGATGAACCATACTATTGTGTGGTTGGAGTCATATATTGGCAGGTCTCGTTCAGGACGGCAGATTTCACTTTTGAAGGGAAATGAATGAATGGGTTGTCAACAAAGTAAACCTTTTTGTCACTGTTCCTCTGAGCGGGTTTATATTCCAGATTTTATTCATCAAATCTAATTACTACCAGCTGCCATGCTCCATTCTCCAAGGGTTGCTGGCCCAAATATCGCCATTACATTTGCACATGAAACGAAGGTTGGTGGAGTAGCAGATATCATAGGGGAGTGTCAAAGAATGAAGGAGAATATAGATAGACAGGAGAGTTGAGCGGATAATTGGCAGATGGAGTTGAATCCAAGCAAATCTGAGGTGATGCATTTTGGGAAGTCTAATTCTCAGGCCAAATATACTGTAAACGGAAGAGCAGAGCGATTGGGAGTTCAGATACTTTGTACCCTGAATGTAGCTGCACAGGTGGATTGAGTGGATAAGAAGGCACATGGAGTGCTTGCCTTCACTGGACGGGGCATTTAGTATAAGAGCTGGCTTGCTAAAATTGGACAAGATTTTGTTTCAACCGCATTTAGAATGCTGTGTACTGTTCTGGTCACCAAATTACCAAAACGATGTGCACGTTTATGAAAGAGTGCAGAGAAAGTTTCTGAGGATATTGCCTGGGATGGAAGGTGTTAGTTCTGAACAGAGGTTGAATAGATAATGTTTGTTTTCATTAACGAAAACGAGATTGAGGGGGACCTGATTGACATTTACAAAATCATGAAGGGTATAGCCAGGGTAGAGAGAGAGAAGCTTTTTCCCAAGGTGAGGGATTCAATAATGGGATGTCACACGTTCAAGATGAGAGGTGAAAAGTTTAAGAGGGTGGTAGGTACTTGGGTAGTGTTGCCAGCAGAGGTAGAAGAGGAAAACATGGTAGATCCATTTCAGGTGCATCTGGACAGATGCATGAGTAGATGGGGTGCAGAAGGAATTGATTTGGAATTTAGTGATAGGTTTCGACAGTGGATCAGCTCAGGCTTCGACGTCCAAAGGGTCTGTTCTTGGCCTGTAAATTCACTATCACAGAGGGAATTCGAATATGATATGCGGCTGTGTCGGAATGAAAGTGATGTATGCTGGATTGGAATGTTTACTAGGAGCAAAAGGCTGATTTGGAGACGATGTGATCAAAAACAGCTCTTACTGTCAAAGTAACAAAACAGCGCATTGTTAAGGAAAATTTCAGAGAATGCTTTCAATTAATCGAACTCTTGCTTAAGACTCCAGCACGCTTCAGCTGAGCCAATCTGCAGTGCGGGTTAATGCTGCTGTTGTATCTTAATAATCTAATAAACGGAGACAAATATGCCCTTCCTCCCCGCGTTTGACCAGGAACACTCCCAGCTTTGGCATTTCATGTGCCTCTGTACCATCATATAAGAACCATGTCCCCACTTTCAAACCAATCAATCCATTTCAATACCGTGTTTGTGAGATCATTTCTAATGTCGCAGCTTTTACAACAAGGACCATAGATTATTGGAACATCAGGCTCAGCAAAAGGACACAGGGTAGCAGTGAGGAAAAGAAAATTTATTTGGAAGTACCTCTTTCTATGGACTTCTACATCATTTATTTCACTTGCTCATTTGGCTCTATCTAGTCTATTGTGTGCAATTCTGCAATTCGCATGATACCACGGATATGATAGCACTGGAAATGATGCAGGAGCGATTTACCAGGATATTGTCTGGGCAGAAGAGTTTCAATTATAAAGAGAAATTGGATAGTCTGGAGATGTTTTTCTTAAAGCAGAGGAAGTAGAGAGGAGACATGATTGAGATGTACAAAATAATCAGGAATGTGGATGGTGTAGACTGAAATCAACGTTTCTCTTTGATGGTGAGATCGATCACGGGGGGAAGGGAAGGTGGCATAGACTTAAGTATACAAGAGGAAAGATTTGAGTGAATGCGCAGACAAATGCTTTGAAATAGCAATTGGTTGAAATATGGAACACAGTGCATACAAAGGTTGGAGATGCAGAAATCCTCATAACTTTCAGAAGTATTCAGATGTGAATTCTAAGATGCCAAGACAGACGAGGCTATAGGCCAAGTGATTTTATGAAGTGTTCGGATAGTTAAGCGAATGTTAATATCCAGTAATACCAAATAGGCTTCTTTTCGCATAAAATTTCTGAATAGTACCACTGCATGTCGCTGCGTGAGATCCGGTTCAATTCGCTTCCAGGATGAATGCTTGCATATTGGGAGGGATCAGTGGGTAGAATTGCACATTTCCACGCCAGAAACCCGCATTCGATTCCAGAATTGTTTGACTGACTGTGTGGAATTCGCACTCTCATGCTCTCTCTCTCGTGTAAGTTTCCTCTGGCTGCTCTGATTCCTTCCCACAATGCAAAGGTGTGCAATTCAGGTCAATGGCAAAGGAAATCTAAATGGACTGTAAGTGTAAATCAGAGTCAAAAGTCAGAATTGCAGCTGGAGGAAAACAGAATGACCGTTTCAGGTCAACAGACCCTTCCTCGGAACTGTTTTTAATTCGCAATGTTAACTGTAACTTCTCTCCACTGAGCTCCCTGACTCGCTGAGCTTTTGGAACAATTTCCATTTTTATAGGTGGATCATAATTGCGGATTTAGAAATATAGAGTGGGGGAGTGTGAATCTCTTCCATGGCACAGTGCAGACTCAACTGGCCAAATGGTTTCTGTATGCACTGTGTCTAATTCCATTAACTTTGTATCTGTAAGTCTTTGTCCTGTTTTTAGCCTTTGTTATTCACATCTATCCTGTCATGTGAATTGCAGAACAGGACAATCGACATTTTGGGCATAAGCCACCACCAAATCGTTACCACCTGACGCCTGGAAGATTAACGCCTCATATTCTGCCTTAAGACCCTGCAACCACATGGGACAAATGTGGATTTCAATGGCTTCCACATTACCCCTCGCTACACATTATTACAGTCTGAAGCATCAAACTCAGCACCGCCCTCCGGACCCACACCTCTCTCCCCCTCTGACATATCACCTCTTCCCCTGCCTCGAACCACCATTCGCTTTCCCAGCTACCTTGCACCCAACTCCAACCCCCTCCCATTTATCTCCCAGCCCACACCCACAACACTCAGTCCTGTTGAAAGACTTATGCCAGAAACGTCGATTCTCCCGCTCCTCGGATGCTGCCTGACCTGCTTTACCTTTCCAGCACGACATTATCGCCTTGCCGAAGACAGACGAGCTCTGCTCAGGCTCTTTTTCTGGGAGCGAAGAAGGCTGAGTGAGGAAGTGATTAAGGTGCACATTAAGGGGATCGGTATGTGTGATAGGAACAAACTTCTTATGGGAAGAGTTAACAACCAGGGATCTCCGTTAAACACAAGGGAGAGGGTGCTCAGACGAGATTTCGGAAGAGCGTTTACACTCTTAGAGTGTTGTTTATTTGGAATTCACTGTTTGAACGTTCGTAAAGGTATGAGTCAGCAAAACATTTCAGGAGTATTTAGCTGAAAACTTGAGAAGCTAGAGCATACATGGATAAGGATCAGGTACTGGAAAGTGGGGTAAAGCTAAACAGATGTCTGATGAAAGAACCGAACACTGTACAGAAAATACAGAGCATGAAAGCATGGGAAGGGTAAAGGCACGAAAACTACTGGCGATCTATTACAAGGGGTCTGCGGAAAGTTACACTCGTCAAAAGGTTACTGGGGCAGGATGGAGCCAGTGTGACAGGATGGAATAAGAATAGTGGGATGTTCTTACACCAATAAGCAGAGTCAGACTGGGCTGACAGGTTACAATGGCAGGCTGAGATAATAACAATCAGTAAAGTCAGCCTCGCCTACTCAATATCATCATGGCAGTTTGGGACAAGTCCTGGCAATACATACTAAGGACATGACTTTAAATAATTAATTGATAGTTAAGTCAGCCTGCTTGATACGCTTGTAGACGGAAAGATATGACATTAAATATCTAATCAGTAGTTCGTAGAGTCAGCTTGGAACAGGGAAACATTGTGATAGATAGAGTAGATAAGTATCTAATCATGACAGGTTAGTCTGGGATGGAAGTTCATTGTAGCACAGGTGGCTGTAGAATACGTAATAGTGACCGTCGAATAATATTAAGTAGAATTATGAAAAACCATAGTGGCAGAAGTAGAACGATAATGGGAACTAACATTATTGGTTTATTGTATAGCTGGAGTGAGGTAATTCTGACTAACACAGTTGGGCATTTTGATAAGCTAAAAAACATGATTAAAGAAAGGGTAAGAAGTGATGGAATTAAAATAGTGCGTGGCATGGTGGCACAGTGGTCAGCACTGCTGCCTCACAGCGCCAGAGTTCTGGGTTCAATTCCCACCTCAGGCGACTGACTGTGTGGAGTTTGCACGTTCTCCCCATGTCCATGTGGGTTTCCTCCGGGTGCTCTGGTTTCCTCCCACAGTCCAAAGATGTGCAGGCCAGGTGAATTGGCCATGCTAAATTGTCAGTAGTGCTAGGTAAGGGGTAAATGTAGGGAGTATGGGTGGGTTCTGCTTCGGTGGGGCGGTGTGGGCTTGTTGGGCCGAAGGGCCTGTTTCCACACTATAAGTAATCTAATCTAAAATCACATACATGCTAGGTGCTGCACTTTGGGAAAGCGGCACTGATACACATAATGGTAAGGTCCGAGGGTGTGTTGCTGAACAAAGAGACCTTGGAGTGCAGGTTCGTAGTAGGTAGATAAGATAGTGAAGAACGTTTGGTCTGCTTTCCTTTTTTGGTCAGTGTGTTGAGTACAGGAGTTGGGAGGTCATGTTGCGGCTGTACAGGACATTGGTTAGACCACTGTTGGAATATTGCAAGCAATTCTGGTCTCCTTCCTATTGGAAAGATGTTATGAAACTTGGAAGGGTTCAGAAAGATTTACAAGAATGTTTCCAGGGTTGGACTTTGAGGTATAGGAAGAGGCTGAACAGGCTGGGGCTGTTATCCCTTGAGCATCGAAGGCTGAGGGGGTGACCTTATTGCGGTTTACAAAATTATGAGGAGCATGGACATTATAAATAGAAAAAAGTCTTTTCCCTGGATCGGGGAGTTCTGGACGAGAGGGCATAGTTTTAGTTTGAGAGGGGAATGATTAAAAAAGAGACCCAAGGGACAACTTTTTCACACAGTGGGTGGTACGTGAATGGAATGATGATGTGGTGGAGGCTGGTACAATTGCAACATTTAAGAGGCATGTGAATAGGAAGGGTTTGGAGGAATATGGGCCAGTTGCTGGTAGGTGGGACTAGATTGGGTTGGGATATCTGCTCGGCATGGACAAGTTAGACAGCAGGTTCTGTTTCCATGCTGCATATATCAATGACTGTATGATTCTATGCCATGGACCCTGAGGTTCGGGGCGATTCAAGCATTTGTTTTCTGAATGTCACTGTTTTTGTTTGCAAATAAAAGGTTTACTCCTTGAAAAATTCCCCGCATCTCCTGGTGATTGTTGACATTTTCTCCAACAACCACAACTTTGGGTGCAGTAAAATTGTGGCGACTGCAGCTCTGTGGCCCAATAAAAAGCGTGTCAGATTGCTACAAATTTGGTACCTTTGCTATTCAAAGTTTGTGGGTTGAACCTCACCAGAATTGGAGGTTAGTTCAGTTTTCAGCTGAATCATTGATTGTTGTGCTGATTCATCGCCAATTCCTGTCGTCTGGAGTTCTCGTCCCTGCTACTGACTAGAGGAAATTCCTTGCCTTCTTGGTTGTGAGTTTTTACGGAGTCATGATCGGACCGAAATCAGATGCTCACCCGCAAAACCTGCAAACTTCGTTCAGAAACCCACTGTCTGTAAACACATTTCCCTCTCAAAGTTGCACAGAAATTGTCGATTGCTTAAATGTCTTTATCCCGTTGTGTGACAGGTTGTTGTGGATGAGCTGGGTAAAGACATTGACGTGTTTGGTCAGCCATGATGATATCAAACGGATAGTAGGACACGTGTTTGGACAAGCCTCCTACTGTTCCTCTCTTTCTGTGCTGTTTCTTACAGAGGGTTTTCAAAATTAACATGATGGGGGCAATGTGAATCGACACTACGGAATATCAAGGTGCTCCCCTTTACCCCACCGCTCTCATAGCCAGAACAGACAGCTGCTATTGTTGCTTTCGATCAGACAGTGAAGGATTCTCTCAGGCGCTCTGTCAGACTGCATGCTCCTCCACACAGGTTTCCAACTGGGTACATGGAGCAAGCAAACGTGTGGATATTGGGATTCAGGGACAGATTTCCACTCTGCTAGGCTGCAGTTCTGGTCACATGAATTTCTGACATGCTGAGTCTTTCTGTGCATTCTACCTACTTTATGATTTAAACTGTAATTGAATTTTTGTTATTGCATAACATTCTAACATCTTCAATGTTCATGCAAACTGTGCAACGTGTTCTTGGATGTAGGAATGGTGAAGATTTAAATGAATGCAATATGGTTCATGTTACCTGTATGAACTTTCAGAAGGAAGTTGGTGATGTTTCGTTGATTCGAATTCTGTGCCGATTGAAGCTGATCGAATGAAAAGCCCTGCGACAGCGGTAATGTAACATTGTTTGTAAACAACGCAGGAACCAGTGGAAACCCATTTTTCGATGTAGTCTATTTTTCACATTTTTTGTGTCCCTTTTGTATCCTTTTCGTGAACCTGATGCTTCAATAATCACAGATTCATGTCAGTTTCACCTTGTCTGCCTTAGGTTTAATTTCAGAACACGACGGTTCAGGGAAATGAAGCAGGGTGAGTGACTGAGGTACCAGTGGGCAGCACATCACCACCAAAGCTCCCACAGTGTTGTGGTTCAGTGGTTAGTACTGCAGCCTCAACAGGGTCCAAATTTCAATTCCAGCCTCGGTGGACTGTTTGTGTCGAGTTTGCACATTCTCCCCGTGTCTGCATGGGTTTTCTCCGGGTGTTCCAGTTTCCTCCCACAGTCCAAAGATTGTGCAGGTCAGGTGAGTTGGTGCATTTGTCAGAGGGGAAATGGTTCTGGTTGCGTTACTCTTCGGAGGGTTGATGTGGACTTTTGGGTCCGAAGGGTCTGTTTCCATACTGTAGGGAATCTAATCATCACAGCAGAACTAGAGCAGTTGAGTTAAACTTCTCCAGGTACGTGTAGGTCACGTGACAGTTTCGCTGTCTGCGGCAACAGTCGCGCAATTGGTCAGAGCCGAATACTCAAAGGTGCATAACATGCCAAGGTTTTATGTTCAATGCTTATCTAAAGATGCTGTTACTGACATTGACCAGGGATTATTGAAACATCAGACTGAAGCGCAGTTGAAAACAATGTTGAGTAAAGTAGCACTTATTTGAAAAGTCCAGTTTCTGACGTGGGGAAAAGATTTGCCTTTGTTAAACATGCCAATTATTAACAGAATATCTGCAAATATTCCCCCAGTGAATATCCATCTGTTGATAGAGAAACAGAGGATAAGTTTCAGCTTAATAACTTTCCTCAAATTGCTGACCCAGCACTGGAATACATCCTGGGAAAGTCTGTATAAATCGTTTCATATCATTCAATTTCCTGCAAGCTGCACAGCTCATTCAATCAATCGAAAGTATTAGATTTATCTCTTTGTTGAGTTTGCCTGTTGTCAGTAAACTTGGTAAAGGATCTGGGCAAGTAGTTTTGCTGTAGGGAGGAACAAAGGGTCCATCTGGAATAAGGTTGAGTCTTGACGCAGGATTTTTCAAGCGGAGACTCACTCCCCTTTCGGTTGATTATGACCAAATGTTCAAGCCAACAGATGGCAACGATAATGATGTTTTACATCGACAGGCCAAATGTTGCTCACTAGAGGCACCACAGTATTACAGATCAGGTGAGTGGGGGAGATGATGATCCTTGTGGAAACTTGAGAAAGTGCGAAAATTTATCCCACGCTGTTGATCTCACTTTTCTCATAAACCAGTTAGTCAGTGGACTGAGCTAACCGACTTCCATTTAATGTAGAGCTAAACCAAACAGCTCAGTGCATTTACAGTATATAATATTTCATGTTGAATGAGTTGCTGCACCTTCCAACTCCACCAGCTCTTCTCATCCTTAACATTTTCAGTTGCAGATGTTATGCAATTTCTTTCCTATGAATGTTAACCAATTCGATAATGTTTCCATTTTTCATCCCCATCCAGGCAGCCCAGAATCACTGCCACTGTTTAATTCTCCCTGTGTCTGCGTGGGTTTCCTCTGGATGCTCCGGTATCCTCCCACAGTCCAAAAATGTGCCGGTTAGGTGAATTCGCTGTGTTAAATTGCCCGTAGTGTTAGGAGCAGGGGTGCATGTAGCGGAATGGGTCTGGGTGGATTGTGCTTCGGCAGGTCAGTGTGGACTTGTTGGGCCGAAGGACCTGTTTTCAAACTGCAAGTAATCTAATTTAATTTATCTAATTCACTTCTTGTCTGCCTGCACACGCTTTTCAAATATTCTTGAATAAGCTCCTAAAATGATTATATTTCCGAAAATTCATCTCCGAATTCAATAACTGTCAGAATAAAAAATGCCTACTCTAAATTTCTTGATTGTGCCCCGATGGGTTTGAAGTTCTAACCTCTAGTTTCCACTCACCTAAACGAGGAAATTTCCCTCGTATTTACTCTTAACAACTTCATATCAGCTGGATAACCTCTTTTCGGATACAATTAAGTCTTTCCTGATTTCTCCCGCATTATTCCTTATCTATGCCACCATCCCATTAAACCACTTCTTTTCGTTTCTAGTGGCTTTATCTCCAAGTAAACCTCATTTCCATCGTTTCTAATGACATGGCATCATGGCCGCATCATTCCGAACATCTTTAAAGTCCATTAAACACTGCCCGTGTCTTTCATCAAGTCTTTATATCGCTGTATATTTCAACGTGAGAAAGGATGCTGGGTCTAATTCAATGCATGAAAACTCACCACTAAGCTATGCAATCTTGTTGCCGACACAGGAAAGGTGGAAGCAATTTCAATTACAGCTGAATCGATTGGTTGCAACAGAATCGGGTCAAATCCCAGTCCCATACATGACTGTTGTCCTTATGATAATTTGTTCTCTCCGTGTGCTGAAGTTACACAGTGAGGGATCAATTGCTATTGCCAGACATACATAAGGGGGTGAGTATGAAATGCTGAAGTTGTGAGATCAGAGTAGTTTTTATTGACATAGACCATTCACTGTTCGATTCTCAGTCTTAGGAATTAGACAGAGCGCGATTTTGAGCAAAATTTGAGCAGGGAAGTTCCCCCCATGATGTAACACCAAATTATGTGGTTACTTTGTTGTTTACCTCATTTGTGTGTTTTGCCTCATTGAGGATTTTGAAGTTATCCCCTCTACACAAAAGTTCCATGCTTTTGCACCATTATACAAAAGATGTAGTACAATAACACCCAAAGCTGTTTCAGTCTACTTGTACAGATATTGACCCCTGGAAACAGCACTATGAACTCTCCTCGAGTCTGGAAAATAAGTTGCTGCATTCCCATTCTTATGGCTCTTTTCATTACATCGGCTTCTGTTCTTCACGGAATCCGATTCAGCAGATCTTGTGACTGAGTCATTACTTGGTATGTGTTCAGATCATGTGAGCAGAATATCACAGTCCATAACCCAGAAGTCAGACCATACTCAGGGAACCGTACTCTGCTCTAGATCATTTCATGAACACCAGGAAGAAATATCTATGACCTTCAAAATTTACTCACCTGTTTTTCAGAAGCAAGATAAACAATTCCAGGTTTCGGCTTTTGTTATCACACAGACCATGGGTGTAAAGGTTGGAACCAGCTGAGTCTGTCCGCTCGCCCACATCCATTTTCTCCCCAGAAAGTTAGTGGGACAGTCCAAAGATGTGCAGATCAGGTGAATTGGCCATGCTAAATTGCCCGCAGTGTTAGTTAAGGGTTAGATGGAGGTGTATGGGTGGGTTGCGCTTCGGCGGGGCGGTGTGGGCTTGTTGGGCCGAAGGGCCTGTTTCCACACGGTAAGTAATCTAATCTAATCTTAAAAAAAAGTGTTAAAGATGATGGTCTGAATCAGAGTCTTCGAAAAAGAAAAATCTCTTTATCCATTGATTTCTGGTTTATGGGCCCGCTGGGCCTCTGTGTTAGCGCTGATCACAGTGTTCAGCTTTTTTGTAGCAAGTACCTTCGAGGATGTCATCACAGGATATTCTCTGTAACTGTATGATACTCTACCAATAGAGACAGCTCGATCAATGGAGGCAGCTCAGTCTGCTGGGATGGGATAATTTCTGCAGTGCGTCCTGCGGATCAGATACAGTGCATTTTATCATTCAGATCATACAGAGTGTGAGCGCTTGAAAAGGTCAAGCGAGGTTTCCCCACAGGAGTATATTGTAGGTGGAACAATACCAGCGGCACCACCCTAACCCAGGAAAGACCTGTATCAGAAGTCCATTTGGCAAGTTTACTTTTCAGACTCTGGTCACCATGCTCCACGAACCCTGCAGCTTGTGGGAAATAAGCACAAAACAGTTGGTGGTGGATCCCAAAATGAGAGCATAATTCCTCATTTATATCTCCAATAAAATGGGGGTGGGGGGCATTGTCAGAAGGTAGACAAAATCCAATACCAAAGCAGGTAATAATCTCCTTGAGTAAAATATTTGCAACAGTTTTAGCACTAACATTGGAAGTGGGGTAAGCTTCAACCCATCAAGGAAAAGAAATCGACAATGACCAAAACATACTTATAGTGCTGACACCTTTGCAACTCAATGACGTCTTTAAACATCTTTTACAGTTGGCATTAAGTAGTCAGAGATCGACTCACCCTTGTCAAAGAACATAGAACATAGAAGGTACAGCACAGAACAAACCCTTTCACCCACGATGTTGTGCGGAGATTCAATCCTAATGTAAATATAGTAACAACCTACACACCCCTCAACTCACTGCTATCCATGTGCAAGTCGAGAAGTCGCTTAAATGTCCTCGATAACTCTGCTTCTACCACAACCACTGGTCACGCATTCCATGCATTCACAGCACTCTGTATATTTAAAAAAAACTACTTCTGACATCTCCTTTACACCTTCCTCCTAATATCTTCAAACTATGTGTGTGTTTTTCTGTATATATCTGCTTAATGACAGGAGACAGACTGGTGGTGGTCGAAAGTTGTGTGTGTGTGTATTTATGTGTATATCTGTTTAATTGCAGGAAACAGGGTGGCGGTGGAGCGTTCTGTATGTATGTGTGTTTCTGTGTATATCTGTTTAAGGGCAGGAGTCAGGGTGATGGTAGAGGGATGTGTGCGTGTTTGTGTGTATATCTGTTTTAAGGGCTGGAGAGAGTGTGGTGGTGGAGGGTTGTGTGTGTGTGTTTCTGTGTATATCTGATAATCAGCAGGAAACGGGGTGGTGATCGAGGGATGTGTGTGCGTATGTGTTTGTGTATATAACTGCTTAAAGGCAGGAGACAGATGGTGGTGGAGAGTATAGTGTCTGTATTCCTGTATCGATGCGCTTACTGGCAGGAGACAAGGTGGTGGTGGAGGGTTGTGTATGCATGTGCGTTATTGCGTATATCCGTTTAAGGTCAGTAAGCAGGGTGCTCATAGAACATAGAACATAGATCATTACAGCGCAGTACAGGCCCTTCGGCCCTCAATGTTGCGTTGACCTGTCATACCAATCTGAAGCTCATCTAACCTACACGATTCCATGTACGTCCATCTGCTTGTCCAATGACGACTTAAATGTACTTAAAGTTAGCGAATCAACTACTGTTGCAGGCAAAGCATTCCATACCCTTACTACTCTCTGAGTAAAGAAACTACGTCTGATATCTGTCCTATATCTGTCACGTCTCAATTTAAAGCTATGCCCCTCGTGTTCGACGTCACCGTACTTGGAAAAAGGCTCTCCCTGTCCACCCTATCTAACCCTCTGATTATCTTATATGTCTCTATTGAGTCACATGTCAAACTTCTTCTCTCCAACGAAAACAGCCTCAAGTCCCTCAGACTTTCCTCGGAAGACCTTGTCTCCATACCAGGCAAGACCCTAGTAAATCTCTTCTGCACCCTTTCCAAAGCTTTCACATACTTCTTATAATGCGGTGACCAGAACTGTACACAATTCTCCAAGTGCGACCACACCAGACTTTTGTACAGATGTAGCATAACCTCATGGTTCCAGAACTCGATCCCTATATTAATGTCTTCTTAACAACACAGTCAACCTGGGTGGCAACTTTCAAGGATCTGTGTACCTTGACACCGAGATCTCTTTGCTCATCTACACTACCAAGAATCTTATCATAAGGCCAGTACTTTGAATTCCTGTTCCTCTGATCAAAGTGCATCACCTCACACTTGTCCACATTAAACTCCATTTGCCACCTCTCAGCGCAGCTCTGCATCTTATCTATATCTCTCTGTAACATACAACATCTTTCGTCACTATCCACAACTCCACCGACCTTAGTGTTGTCTGCGAATTTACTAACCCACCCTTCTACTCACTCATCCAGGTCGTTTATAAAAATGATGAACAGCAGTGGACCTAACACCGACCCTTGCGGCACATCACTACTAACTGGACTCCAGGATGAACATTTCCCATCAACCACCACCCTCTGTCTTCTTTCAGCAAGACAATTACTGATCCAAAATGCTATATCTCCCACAATCCCATTCCTCCAAATTTTGAACAATAGCCGACTGTGGGGAACCTTATCAAATCCGTTGCTGATATCCATATACACCACATCAACCGGTTTACTCTCATCTACCTGTTTGGTCACCTTCTCAAAGAACTCAATATGGTTTGTGAGGCACGACATAACCTTCACAAGACCGTGCTGACTATCCATTATCAAATTATTATTTTCTAGATGATTGTAAATCCTATCTCTTATAAACTTTTCCAACACTTTACCAACAACTGAAGTAAGGCTCACTGGTCTATAATTACCAGAGTTGTCTCTACTCCCCTGCTTGAACAGGGGAATCACATTTGCTATCCTCCAGTCTTCTGGCACTATTCCTGTAGACAATGAAGATTGAAAGATCAATGCCAAAGGCTCGGCAACCTCCTCCCTGGATTCCCAGAGGATCCCAAGCTAAATCCCATCTGGCCCAGTGGACTTATCTATTTTCAAACTCTGCAGGATTTCTAATACCTCTTCCTTGTGAACCTCAATCCAACCTAGTCTAGTAGCCTGTATCTCAGTATTCTCCTCGACAACATTGTCATTTTCTAGATTGAATACTGTCGAAAAATATTCATTTGGTGCTTCCTCTAACTCCTCCGACTCCTCAAACAACTTCCCATTAATATCCTTGATTGTCCCTAATCTTACTCTTGTCATTCTTTTATTCCTTAAATACCTATAGAAAGCCTTATTGTTTACCCTGATCCTATCCGCCAACAACTTCTCATGTCTCCTCCTGGCTCTTCTGAGCTCTCTCTTTAGGTCTTTCCTGGCTACCTTGTAACCCTCAAGTGCCCTAACTGAGCCTTCACATCCCATCCTAACATAAGCCTCCCTCTTCCTCTTGACCAGAGATTCCACTTCCTTTGTAAACCACGGCTCCCACGCTCTACAGCTTCCTCCCTGCCTGACAGGTACATAATTATGTAGGACACTCAGGAGCTTTTCCTTGAATAAGCTTCACATTTCTAATGTGCCCATCCCCTGCCGGTTCCTTCACCATCCTATACTTCCTAAATTTTGCCTAATCGCATCGTAACTGCCGCTCCCTCAGCTATAAATTTCGTGGAAGGTTTTGTGTGTGTGTATATCTCCATGTATATCTGTTTGATGACAGGAGACAGGGTGGTCAAGGAGATTTGAGTGAGTGTGTGTGTGTGTGTGTGTGTGTGTGCGCATGTGTGTGTGTTTGTCTGTGTGTGTGTGTGTGTGTAATGTTTCCGTGTATATGTGCTTACTGGCACGAGACAGTTTGATGTGTGTGTGTGTCTTTGTGTATATCTGTCCAATGGCAGGAAGCAGGGTGTTCATGGAGGTGTGTGTGTGTGTGTGTGTGTGTGTGTATGTGAGTTTATGCATATATCTTTTTCATGGCAGGAGACAGGGTGGGGGTAGAGGGTAGGTTGTCTGTGATTCTGTGTCTATGTGCTTACTGGTAGGAGACAGGGTGGTGATGGAGGGGTGTGTGTGTGTGTTTCTGTGTATATCTGTTTAATGTCAGGAGACAGAGTATTGGTGGGGGGGATGTTTGTCCATGTGTGTTTTATTTCCTGTGTATGTATGTTTAATGGTAGGTGTTAGGAGGTGGTGCAGAGTTGTGTGTGTTTTTCTGTATATATCTGCTTAATTACAGGAGACAGGCTGGTGGTGGTGGAAGATTATGCATGTGTTTCTGTGTAAAATCGATTAATTGCAGGAAACATTGCGGTGTTGGAGGGTTGTGCATGTGTTTCCGTGTATATTTATTTAATGGTAGGAGGCAGGGTGGTCGTGGAGGTTGTGTGTGTGCGTGTTTCTGTGTGTATCTGATTAACGGCAGGAAACAGGGTAGTGGTTGAGGGATGTGTGTGCGTTTCTGTGTATATCTGTTTAAGGGCTGTGCGTGTGTGTTTCTGTGTATATCTGATTAACGGCAGGAAGCAGGGGAGTGGTTGAGGGATGTATGTGTGTTTGTGTGTATATCTGCTTAAAGGCAGGAGACAGGGTGGTGGTGCAGGGTTGTGCGTTGGTTTCGGTGTCTACCTGTTTAATGTCAGGAGGCAGGGTAGTCATATTGGTTTGTGTGCGTGTGTGTTAATGTGTATATCTATTTAAGGGCTAGGGACAGGGTGGTGGTGGAGGGTGCTGTGTGTGTTTCTGTGTATAACTGTTTAATGGCAGGTGGCATGTTGGTGGTGGAGGGTTGTGTGCGTGTGTTTCTGCGTATATGTGCTTAATGGCAGGAGACATGATGGTGTGTGTGTTTCTCTGTATACCTGTTCAATGGCAGGAGACAGGATGGTCATGGAGGGTTGTGTGTGTTTCTGCGTATCTCTATTCAATGGCAGGAGACACGGTGGTGTTATAGGGTAGAGTGTCTATGTTTCTGTGTCTGTGTACTTAGTGGCAGGTGACAGATGGTGGTGGAGGGTTGTGTATGTTTCTGTGTCTATCAGTTTAAGGTCAGTAGACAGGGTGTTCGTAGAAGATTGTATGTTTGTTTCTGTGTATATCTGTTTGATGGCAGGTGACAGGGTGGTGGTGGAGGGTTGTATGTGTTTGTTTCTGAGTATATCTGTTTCATGGCAGGCGATGTGGTGCTTGAGGGTTGTGCGTGTGTTTCTGCTTAATGGCAGGCAACAACATGCTGGTCGGGGGTTTTGTGTGTGTTTGTGTGTGTGTGTTTCTGAGAATATCTGTTTAATGGCATAAAACAATGTGGTGGTCAACAGTTGTGTATTTGTGCATTTCTACGTATATCTGTTTAGTTACAGGGGATAGTGTTGTGGTGGAGGGTTGAGTGTGTGTGTGTGTGTGTGTGTGTGTGTGTGTGTGTGTGTGTGTGTGTGTGTGTGTGTGTGTGTGTGTGTGTGTGTGTGTGTGTGTGTGTGTGTGTGTGTGTGTGTGTGTGTGTGTGTGTGTGTATATATATATATAAATGTTTAATTGCGTGGGTTCGAATCTCACCACTGCCATTTCTGCTGATCAACTCCAACGCGGCAGCATTGTTAAAGTGTTGTTTTGGTCCCCACAGCATGTTGATGTTGAAAACAAAAGGAAAATGGACTTGCTTTAGAGAATTAACTGTGGTGTGGGATAGAGCCAAATACTTCAAAGAGTCTCTGCTGTCAGGATCGTGTTCGCCAGCCACGCGGAAAATCGCAAACACCTCTGCTGTTCCAGGCAAGTTGAGCTTTTACTGGAACCGAATGGAGACTGTTATTTCATTGCTGTTGTGAAACAAAGTCCTGCAGTGACTTGACTCGTCGTTATTTGGTTTTCTGGCCAATGAGAAAATCGTTCCAATGAATTTCGATGTGATATGTTATTGAATTTCTCCCATTTCCTTCATTTCAGTCCTGGAGACATCGGAATGGAAAGGTAATCTAATCGAGACTGTGATTGGTGAAATTCACTTTTTATGGCCCATTCTTATTATGTTCTTTCTTTCTCTCTTTACAGCATTGTCTGGGAAGTGATGGTGCACTAAGACTGCAGTATGTTTGGAAGAGTAGTTTGGAATTGCCCTGTTGTTAGTTGTGAGATTAGTTTATAAATCATGCCCTCGGACTGTCTCACATTTTGCATTCATGCATCTCTGTGTCTGAAAATGCATTAGGTTTGCCAGCTTTGTTTGTGTTCCGTGTTAAATGCTTTCTGTTTTGAGATTCGCTCATTACATTACGAATTAACAGGGTTTCTGAGGTAACTTCCAGCTGAAAAAATCCTTAACTGTGGATCTGGGAAAATTTCAGAGTATGTTCAGTCGGAGCAAAAGTAAGGAAGTCGTTCCTTTCTGCAGTGTTTCGCAATACTACCTTTCCCGTGAGCAGTCGAACACACTAAAGGATTGTGCCACAGACTGCGACGGCAAGCTCCACTAAAAAGTAATCCTTTAAAGCCGGTGTAAGCAACACAACGTTATTGGGGTACACCGCTTGGAAACAAATACTTCGGTGTATCTCGAGCATGCTCACCACATAGCCAAATATAAACAAGTCCAGTTCCCCAGTATTTGGCCCCAAACCCTCGAAACCCATCCTATCCAGAAAATGATCCGATTACCTTTGCAATTTTCTGAGCCTCCTCCGCTTCCTCTGGTAGCTCATTCCATACACGCACAACCTTCTGTGTGGGAAATGTGCCTCAGGTCCTTTGTCAATTTCAGCCCACTCACCTTAAACCTATACTCTCGAGTTTTCAACTCACCCCAACTTGGGTAAAACACGTAAATACTCAGTTTCCAACCCTTCCATCAGATCATGTCGCAGCCGTTACGCTGCAGGGAAAGTCGTCCCAGCCTAGTCGACCTCGCCCTACGGTCCAAACACTGACGACATCCTTGTCAATATTTTATCATCAATTTCACGTGTCTTTTTTTTACGTTTTCAAGATGTCAATTACGCTGGGAAACAACGAGCTATTGGAAACGAATAATGGCTTCAACTTTCAGTGCTGGATGCCACAAAGCTGCAGCAGGAACGGCAGAGGCTTGTTTCTGTAGTGCAGTGATCATCACGTTCGCCACACACGCGAAAGGTCCCCAGTACGAAACTGGGCAGAAACTGCTTTGTTCTTCAACTGCAGCCTAGACAAGCACAGAGCTTTCTTGCTTGCTTTCCCATCTGCAAACCTGCCTTCGAAGTTGCTTGAACAAATCTGCTCTCGTAGTGAAGTGCAATGTAATTCCATTAACTTACAGTGCAAAGCATTGTAAAGTTTTTCTCCAACCTGGTTCTGATCATATGACATTCTGTTTGAGAGTGTATTTACCGCCTTCTGATCCTTCCACGAAAAGCATTACCGCATTTGCATTCCTTGCGCAGGCGGCCCGGTTCAAAGACAGGGAAGAAGCTGATGCGCTGGTGTCACAGCGCACCACGGATTCCTCAACTAGTCTGTCTGTCAAATGCATCCCAAAGTCGTCTCTGAAAAACCTCATTTGGAAGCTGTCTGTCGTTATTCAACGTGCGAGAATTGGAACCAGAGGTCCTAAATCATGTTTTGGAGCAGTTCGCACGTTCGTGGCTCATTCAATCAGCAACAGCAATGAAAGATATTACACTCTCAGAGGAACCTCTGGACCTGTGCTTTCATAGCGTCGCTAGTATTAAGGTGCGCCCCGAGATCTAAGCCATGTTGGAACTGAAACGGAGGAGTCGACAGAGAGGCTACAGAATGACATCGCATCCATTTGGTTTTCTTTAAATCACTGAGGAGCAGGAAAATGTAAACGGGGAGGGCGAGTGGGGAAGTCAGGCAGTTGCAGCTCTGGAGAAAGTCCTTCTTTGTGATTCACTCAGCAACCAGAGACGTGAAGGTGACTCAGGCGTGAGAGCTCTTCACATCGAGAACAAAAAGCAATCAAGGGCAGTTAGCACCTCTTCCGGAGTGGGGGTGGGGTGAGGTAATTACCTTTTGACTTCTGTTACTATGTTCAGAAACTGCCTTTTAGATTGAGGTGAACAGAAACTGCATTTCTAAAAAGCACCATGGAACTTGTTAAACTTTATTGAGTCGCTTTTTCTCATCGATTCCCACTCAGGTTTCCAACTCAGTTGGTATCCATGTGGCTCGTGTCCAGGAGTGAACATCTCTGCAGCAAATTGCACTGTTAAGGTAAAAGGCAAGGAAAGTGGCATCTCGAACAGGCTCCGAGGTCAGACCTTCCTCACAATGTAATCTGTCGTTCTCGGATTTTTTTTTATATTTCAAAAATATACTTTATTCATAAAATGATTTGATGGTCTGTACATTTGATCATGCCATACATATGTCCATATTTACAAACACAGATTCAAATTTATCCTTGTCATTTACAATCCTGTGCCTTTTTCAATCTTGTACATATACATATATTTGGCTGAGGCATCAACAGAGCCCAAAAAACGTCCGCATGGGCCCCCTGTTCTTCTTTAGGCAGGCCGATCTTACACGGTGGTCTTTCCCCACCGCGCCTTGGCGGCAGCTGCCCCAAGCTTCAGCGCGTCCCTCAACACGTAGTCTTGGACCTTGGAATGTGCCAGTCTGCAACACTCGGTCGGGGTCAACTCCTTCAGCTGGAAGATCAACAGGTTTCGGACCGCCCAGAGAGCGTCCTTCACCGAGTTGATGATCCTCCAGGCGCAGTTAATGTTCGTCTCGGTGCGAGTCCCGGGGAACAGGCCGTAGAGCACGGAGTCCCGCGTCACGGCGCTGCTCGGGACGAACCTCGACAAGCACCACTGCATTCCTCTCCAGACTTCCTCTGCATAGGCACATTCCAGAAGGAGGTGTGTGACAGTCTCGTCCCCCCCGCAGCCACTTCGAGGGCAGAGAGTCCGGGCGTGCATAAAGGATCTCACAGGCAGAGCCCTTCTCACCACCAGCCAAGCCACGTCTTGGTGCTTGTTGGAAAGTTCTGGCGATGAGGCATTCTGCCAAATGGCTTTGACAGTCTGCTCAGGGAACCGCTCGACAGGATCCGCCCTCTCCTTTTCCCGAAGGGTCTCAAGGACGCTACGTGCTGACCACTTCCTGATGGACTTGTGGTCAAAGGTGTTTTTCCTCATAAATTTCTCCACGAAGGACAGGTGATACGGAACGGTCCAACTACTCGGAGCGTTCCGCGGCAGCGAGGCCAGGCCCATCCTTCGCAACACCGGGGACAGGTAGAACCTCAGTACGTAGTGACACTTGGTGTTTGCGTACCGGGGATCCACGCACAGCTTGATGCAGCCACACACAAAGGTGGCCATCAGGGTGAGGGTGGCATTGGGCGTGTTTTTTCCCCCATTGCACCGGTCTTTGTACATAGAGTCTCTTCGGACCCGGTCCATCTTTGATCTCCAAATGAATTGGAAGATGGCCCAGGTGACTGCGGCGGCACAGGTCCTGGGGATAGGCCAGACCTGTGCCACATATAGCAATACTGAGAGTACCTCACACCTGATGACCAGGTTTTTTCCCGCGATGGAGAGCGACCGTTGCCCCCATCTGCCTAGTTCCTGTCTCATCTTGCTGATCCGCTCCTCCCAAGTCTTGGCGCACGCCCCAGCCCCCCCGAACCAAATACCCAGCACCTTCAGGTGGTCAGTCCTGACGGTGAAGGGGATAGAGGATTGGTCGGCCCAGTTCCCGAAGAGCATGGCCTCGCTCTTGCCTCGGTTTACCTTGGCCCCCGAGCCCCGTTCGAACTGGTCACAGATGCACACGAGTCTGTGCACGGACAGCGGATCCGAGCAGAAAACAGCGACGTCATCCATGTACAGGGAGGCCTTAACCTGCAGGCCCCCGCTGCCAGGAATAGTCACCCCTCTCAGGCTCGCATCCTTCCTGATGGATTCGGCAAATGGCTCTATGCAACACACAAACAAGGCGGGTGAGAGAGGGCATCCCTGCCTGACTCCAGATCTTACAGGGAAGCTATCTGATTCCCACCCATTGATTGAGACTGCGCTGACAATGTTGGTGTAGAGCAGTCTGATCCAATTTCTGATTCCCTCCCCAAAGCCCATTTTGGAGAGGACATCCCTCATATATGTATGCGATATCCTGTCAAAGGCTTTCTCCTGGTCCAGGCTGATGAGGCAGGTGTCCACCCCTCTGTCCTGCACATAGGCGATCGTATCCCTGAGGAGTGCGAGACTCTCAGAGATCTTCCTGCCCGGTACAGCACAGGTTTGGTCCGGGTGGATCACCGATCCCAGAGCAGACCTGACCCGGTTGGCGATGACCTTTGACAAGATTTTGTAGTCTGCATTTAACAGTGAGATCGGTCTCCAATTTCTAATTTCCTCCCTCTCCCCCTTCTGCTTGTAGATGAGGGTGATGATGCCTTTCCTCATGGATTCACTCATGGTACCTGCCCGAAGCATACTGACATACACCTCCAGCAGGTCCTGGCCGATCAAGTCCCAAAGAGCGGAATAAACCTCGACCGGTAAGCCGTCGCTTCCGGGAGTTTTATTCTTTCCGAAGGACTCGAGGGCCTTGGTCAGTTCATCCAGAGATAGCGGCTGGTCCAGCCTCTCTCGTGTTCCGTCATCTAGGACCTCCGTGATAGAGGACAGGAATGACTGGGAGGCCGCGCTGTCGGTTGGCTTCGAGTCATACAGGCTGGCGTAGAAGGATTTGCTGATCCTCATGACGTCAGCCTGAGATGACGTTACCGAGCCATCTTCTTTCTTCAGGCTGCTGAGCACGGAGCTCTCTTTGTGCACCTTCTGGAAGAAGAAACGCGAGCACGTCTCGTCCTGCTCCACCGAGCGGACCCTGGACCGGAAGATTATCCTGGAGGCCTCCGAGGCAAAGAGCGAGGCTTGCTGGCCCTTCACCTCCTTGAGGTCCTCCGTGACATCGACCCCCATCGTCTGCAGCAGGAGCAGGTTCTGCATACTTTCCTGGAGCTGGGACAGTTTTCCCCGCCTCTCTCTCGCCTCCTGGACACCTTTGAGGATAAAGAACCTCTTGATGTTCCCTTTTACCGTTTCCCACCAGTCCGCTGGAGACTCAAAGAGAGGCTTCACGGTTCTCCAACCTGCGTAATCCCTCTTGAGCTCTTCGATGTTTCCCGGGGTCAACAGCTTAGTGTTCCACGTTCCCTTGCCCGCCCGCTGTTCGTCCTGTAGGTGACAGTCGGCCAGCAGGAGGCAGTGGTCAGAGAAGAACACCGGCTTGACGTCGGTGGATCTGACCGAGAGCGTTCTCGGATTGTAATGCTACCTCCGGTTTTAGGGTGGATCATTCTTTGGGAACCTTATTCTGCAAAACAGACACAGTGACTGAAACTATGCTACACGGTACGATTTGGGACACGGCCTGCTCAGCTTCGTGCGTTTTTTCTGTAGTCCGGTGTGTTTCGTGTTCCGTGAAAACGTGAAAGTTGTCCTGTTTTGAGCAATGGGTGAAATCATTTAGCAAAGCAAGAATTGAAATTGCAGTAATGTCAAGTAGCTCATGGTAATTTGACCCAATCATAACCGATCATATATTTGCACGCACTCACAGATACATTTGTAGCTGAATCCAGTCTGAGAAGATAGACTCAGTTTACCAGTGATTTTTGTCTGGATTGATGGGCTATCGTTATCTGCTGAGAAATTGATATTGTAGACGGGCACATCCCCGCAACTGTGCGAGTCGGAGAGGGATCATAGAACCGTTTTCACGTCAGTTTGCAGCTGTTGCTATGCAGGAGCACAATTGGAAGTGCAAGAAAATGGCGCGCTGGGCGTGTTGGTAGCGTGGCCGCGCGGTCTAAATCGCTGAATTAAGGCTGCAGTCTCTACAGAGGCATGGGTTCGAATTCCATCACTGCTGTTTCGGCTGAACCAGTCCAACGGCGCTGACCGTTTGGAAGCTGTCTGTCGTTATTCAACGTGCGAGAATTGGCACCAGAGGTCCTAAATCTTGTTTTGGAGCAGTTCGTTACCAGAGCTGCAACTGCCTCACTTCCCCACTCGCCCTCCCCGTTTGCATTTTCCTGCTCGTCAGTGATTTAAAGAAAACCAAATGGATGCGATGTCTTTCTGTAGCCTCTCTGTAGATTCCTCCATTTCACTTCCAACATGGGTTAGATCTCGGGGCGCACCATAATACTAGCAACGCCACGAAAGCACCCCTGTCACCTCAGTGTAATAACAGGCCAATTGTTTGAAAGATCTAAAGATTAACCCACCCAAAAACTTTTCCCGATCATATTTCTTCACATTTATTGCTTACTAATACACATATCCCTGTACACAGTGTGCGATTTAGCGTGCCAGCTCACCTAACCTGCACATCTTTGGATTGTGGGAGGACACCACAGCAAAGTCACATAGACTTCGGGAGAACGTGCAAAGTCCCCACTGTCACCCGAGGAGTGAATAAAACGAATGTCCCTGGCGCTGTGAGGCAGCATTGCTAACCGGGTCCCATGTAATCTTATGCAATAAGTAAAATCAGTGAACGATACGAAAAAAAAAGTTTCAAATGAACACTCTCCGACATTGTCAAGGCATGTCAATCTTACATTCAATATGAATAGGTGTATGGAAAACAATAAAAAACAAAATCCCGGCAATTCATGAATAAACTATAATTAAAAATTTAATTTGATCAAAGGTCATAACAATATTTAGACGAATTGCAATTTTTCATGACAAATGTAGGTAATTAGCTGACTAATGAATAATTGGAAGTGGCATATATTTACTGAATGCCGAAGAAAGCGACTTGTTTATCCCCTTGTCACACAGCAGAATAACTGTGTGTGTGTGTGTGTTCGAAATGTTTGAATCAAGCTCTTTCTATCAAAATAAATGATGACTTACGATCACTTCGCCTTGTCACCTTTAAAACCATAACATTCTCAAATATTTTCCAGGCATTTGCAACCAGAAGAACTAGTTAATTTCTTTTCATAGGAACCCAAAGAGAATAAGTAGCGGACACTGTGAATTAGTGAGTCAATGCAAGAATTCAACTGAAGACAACATCCCTTCTTTCCAAAATGTTCAAAATTTAAAAAATCAAAATTTATTGCCATTGTTGAATGAAAGAATAGAGATACTAATTCTTTTTCATTTGATTTTGTTGCATGAAACATCCGTAAGTCGTATTATGATTACAAACACAATAAATGTGAGCATTGAAGTCAAATATAATTAATTGAATTCAACTATGTTTCAACAGGTAAAATAAAAATTGATATTTACAATGATTGAGAGATTGTGCACTGCAATATCTTTACAGTGGTTCATGTACTGTGCCGTAAATCCACATTTGCGCAATCTACTAGATTGAATAATCATTATTTTTTATTAAATAAATCAGCAACACTTGAATTATCAAAGTCTGTCAATGCATTCAAGAATAATGAAATATCTCTTTTTGCAAGTGATTGAGCAATGTCTGGAAATGAACTCGAATTAATTCAGTGAAAAGTAATTACATTTTCCTGAATTTTAAGGCTGACATTACCGTGATCATTCAAATAAGCAATCATCAGATATTTGCAATGACTTTGGATGGGAATTCATTGGTTCCTTTGTGGGGTAGGTGACCTGAAAAATAAAGGCATTTTCATACTGTATATTAGTACTCAGACATAATGGATTAAATGTAAATGTGAATCTCATTATACTTGTTCAAAAGACTTTTTTTATAAATAATTGTGCCATTATTATCATGGCAATGACTTGATAATGAATGCTCTTTTGAAGAATTATAATAATTCAATATCACAAAAGCACTTTGCTGTGATGTTGATTGGATATTTATTAAGATCAGTAAACTGAGGAATAAAACATAGTACCTAGCTTTATGGATTGAAGAAAAATGAGCCATTCTGTGATTATTGAGCGAAATTCTTCTTTTTTTAAGTAAAAAATGTACGTAATACAAGAATTGTGAATTTCCATACACCGGATTCCTTGCAGAGATATGTTTCATCAATTTAAATGATCAATATTATGATCAATGTTTAAAGATTTGTGTCAGAATTAGGAAGAAAATTCGTAAGTCATGAAAGTGAGCTTGAAACTGAACAATGGAGTAAATGACATGTGGCATATATGCGATTTTAATAATATTGTCATTTTTGGACAATGATGAAAAATGTTGGAATAGAAATGTCATAAAATCAACATGGTCAAAGCAGTTCTTTTCTTACAATGAAATGAAAACAATAATCATTTTGTAGCACGCATGATTTGAAATAGCAGATTTTTAACATGACATATATAGTGAAGACTAACCCTTTTGAAAAATGTCGGAACTTCACAAATTTAAAATGCAGTATTTGTTCAATTTGTAATAAAAATGGTTATAATTTGAATTGTCTCTTGTACACACACAATAAAAAAGGAGCTTAAAGATTGTTAGATTGACAAAAATTTGCTTCCCAACGTTATTGCCGTATAGTCAATATCTGTGATAAAGTAGAATTATTGGTTTAAACAATATAAATCAACATTAACGACTGAACTGAAATATAACACATCAATTGCATTAACTGCATAGAATAGTAAATAAATGCTTACTGTTGTCATTTGTCCCAGGAACAATAAGATACTTACTCAGGTTATTCCACTGAATAGTAATCAGCTGAATATCTTTGTGTCGCTTTATGTGCACTGTTTTGTGTGAACATTGATTTCAATAAACTTAGATATTTACATGAATTCAGAACAGACTGATAACTGGGTGTGAAAGATCTTATTTAAGATTAGACAATTTTTATGATTCACTAGGTTTGCTGAACAAAACACAGTTAAGTCATCATGCAATAAACTGGATTAGAGAGAAATATGCAAATTCAATTTCAAATGGATGGACTCGGATATTTTCACAACATTTCAATCTTACATTCAATATAAATAGATGAATGGAAAACAAAAAACAAATTTCAGACAACTCATAAACAGATCAATAACTAAAAATTGATATATAGTAGGAAGTTGCATTTGTTTATTTAACTGAAGAAGAACTTGATTTTTTCCTCATATTTATACCTTTGAAGCATCAAGTTCTATGTGCAGTCTGAACTCAGCTCTTCAGAACAAACGAAAATCAAGGAATATCTGTACTTTGCATATTTCATCTTTGTGAGTGCAACATTATCAAATATTTTGCAAAGAACATTGATTGAGTGGAATTAGATACATTCTGCTATTCGCAGAATGAAGAAAATATATAGCAGATACTGTGATTATTGGAATGAACAACAAATGAAAACATATCTAATGTTGAATTGAAAGGCAATTCATTCGATTCTTAGATATTTTCTTATCAACATTCAGAGCTGCTCTGGCACAGCTCTGTGCAAGGTGGGAATTGAAATTGTACCCTCGGGTCTGGTAACAGAGACACGACCAGAGTTGCACAAGATTCCTTCATAACATTCCCAAACAGGCTGGGCAGGGCTGAAAAGTAATCAGATGTTTATTGTGATAATTGGATTGGAATTAAATGGTTGGATACTGTGTGTAATCTACTGAACATTCAGTAGTAATTTACAATAATGATGGGAGTTAACAAATGTCTTAATTAAACATGATTTTATGATCACTTGTGGAACGATAGCTTGACAGGATTATGTGATTAGTGTGCATTATATACAAAAAATCAATTTAATTATTCTATATGGTCAGAAGTTTCTCATTTTCTGAAATGCAAATTAAAATGTTTTTGATCTACACGTAAATTGGAACAAAATGATGAATTGGGCAATCAATGTGCCTATTCAGCTGAAGACAACTTTCATTCTTTCTGAAAATGTATGATTTCTAACAAGTCACCATTTCCTGTGATTGTTTAATGAAATAAGATAGATGCCAACCCTTTTTTGTATGCATCAAAAAATTCATGGGGATTTGAATGATTTTGCACATGAAAAATATTGAATTGTTATTGTGAATAAAAACACAATAAATATTAACATTGCAGTGATTTCCAATCAAATCAATTCAAAAGTGTTTCCAAGTTTAAAATGAAAAGCAATAATCAGAGTGATTGAGAGATTGTACATTGCAATGTCCTTGCATTAGTTATTATATGGAAACATAGTTTCACAATTACACCCCTTACCGAATTGAACAATTATTAGGTATTGGCAACAAATCGATTTGAAAACTTTTATTAATGAATTTAAGAATGATGAGGTATCTCCTCTTCCTATTCCACTGAGTAATGTTCAGAAACGAAGAGAAATATTGCAGTGTAAATTAACTGGTGTTCTCTCAATTCCAATTGCTGAAAAGACTGTGATCTTTCAAATAAGCAAAAGTCAGATATTTACAAATGATGTTGCAATGGCAATTATTGGTCTTTTGTGGGTATATTGGCCTGATCGAACAGGTTTTAATATTGTAGCACTCACACTAAGAAATATGAAAGGTATTAAAAGCGAATTGTTCTTGTTATCAAGCCTAAGTTAAAGTATTGCGTAATTATTGTATTTGATCATTGTTTCTAAAATCCTGATAGATAAATTGACTTAATATTTTGAATACACTTTGCACTGATGACGATTGTATATTCATTAAGATTAATAAACTGAAAATTAAAATATAAAACGTGACTTTAATAATTTAAAAAAACTCAGCAACGATTGAACACAGTTCAATTATTTTTGGTCGGTTCATGTCTATTTTATTAATGTAACCTTTATCATGATAAATGTTTAGACAAATGTCAGAACTAGGAAGAAAATTATTAGGCCGGGAAAGTGAGCATTATTATGAACAAAACATCGGGTTAATGATATTTGGTACAGGAAGTCATTTTGTCGCAAATGACTAATAATTGTGTGATTATTGTTCACTGACAACTAATGTTGGAAGAAAATGAAACTATCTCAAAATGAAATTAAAATAAATATCATTTTGGTGGTCACATGATTTGAAAAATGTCTTTACTTTAACTTAATGTGACATTTGAGCTGAAAAATCGTTCTTTCCCCCGCCCCCTCCCCCCACACACCCAGTGTAGTCTTTTCAATAATTTAAAATTTAGTATTAGTTGAAGTAAATAACAAATAGATGTACCTACATTGTTTTTTTGCACACGAAAAAAGTAAAACAATTTTAACATGAAAATGATATCGCTCTGCAAGTAATAATTTCACAGATAATAAGTGTTTGTATTGAATTTAAATGTCACCATAGCTGTAGGAGTGACTTCCCCTGACAGGGAATGAAGACTCAGGAGATCGGCAGTACTCAGGCAAGTGGAAAATGTTTACACATGCTGAAATCAGTTAATGAAGGGATCATCCCCCGAGGCCAAGTTCGGCAGGGAGGTCCATGACACACTGTAACGTTTACAGTAAAAAACAGTATTTTTACACACTTTCTGTATTACAATGGCCACATGCAACGTGGTTACAGTCCTTCCCTCCTTATACTGACACCCGATCCTGTAGAAAACCTAATCTTAGATGGACATCGCTATGGATAGCCCCAGCTTCCTCTTGTTTCATGGTGTTTACAGGTGCTATAATCGCCTGCCTTGGGATCTCTCTGTGCATTTTATTTCCGCAGATTACAAAATTAATTGCTGCAGTCCTATGGGTTTATCACTCTGCCTTATTCACTATTCTCAAGAGTATGTAATTAGAAACTTCTTAAATGTTCTGAGCAACTTTAAAATAGTAACTATTTCTGACAATCAAACTCTGTCTGCTTCCCTGATAGCAGCTGTGGAAGTTAGCTGGGCTCTATCCTACAACTGGTGTTTATTCATTCACTGGGGCAATCATTCTTTCATTAATGAAGTCAGGGTTGGTCATTTTTCTGTGTGCCTGCATTCTCTTATCACTATCTGGAATATGACTGTCTGGAATGGCATACTTATGGAATTGGAGTAGGATTGTGCAAAATGTTCTTTTTTTTCATTAAGACTGTAAAAGACTGTTAGTCTTGTTAATCTACTCTCCACTATTTGTGTTTTAATTCCAAGGCAGGCTGCTCAGGGCATCCCTACAGCAGCAAATCAACAAGGATTTCAGCATTAAAATAAAAATCAACATTCGCTACCATTAGGAAACAGTACCATGCTATATGCTTAGGTCACTGAGACTTATTTCCAGACTTAAAGCCGATTATATTGGATTTGATCAATGATTAAATATTAGATATAAGTAACAATTAGTGTTAAAACTGGTCACTGCAAACAAAAAAAGATTAGAAATGTCATATTGCTATCTGTTACATGTAGAATTGAACATTAATTATTGGAGTCTAAAACAATCAGGCGTATCTTCATTTGTAAGACCGAATATTAATCCAATGATTTCTGTGAGCATTCACATTAGAAGATATCAGATATTTCCTGTCAGTGTTGGATGATGAATCATTGCTTGGTTTGTGGTTGTGTTGACCTGGAATAAAAGAGCCATTTTTCTTTGTAAAATTGGCACTACAAAATAGTGACTTAAATTGAAATATGAATCTCACGATATTTGTTACAATACCTAAACTGAATTACTGTGTGATTGTTGAACTAATAATGAATTGGTAATCTATTTTAGAACACTGACACATTAAGGTGATTCAATATTTCCAAGCGGGTTTGCTGTGATATGGATTACATAATAATTAGTATCAGTGAACTGAGCATTAGAATGCTGGCATGATGTTTTGGAAAATACATTCGATATGCAGTCATTATTAATCATTCAACATTCTCAGATACTCCTGCAATCTGTACTTGCTGACTCAGCTTTTCTTCTGTAGAAATACAATATATAATCCATGCAAATTTTCTTGTCATCAATATTCACACATTTGTGTAAGCATTACAAAGAAAATAATTAGACAAGGAACACGGGAATTATAGCAAAAAACAGCAGCATTTACAGAGGAAATTTTTAAACATTGTCTCTGACTAAATACATGAAAAAGTTTAATGGGGATTTGTTACAATGTGCTGAGCCGCAATTACATTTTTATCATGATGACTGAGGAACCCTATCAGAAAACTCGCCTATATTTAGGAATTCCTTTACCTCAAAACATGCTACTTTCAGCATCCTTCATCGTAAACAATGAAGTGTGATTATTGGGGTGGCGAAGATGTAGTGTGTAAATTATAAGAAGGTATCTTGTATATATTTGAGATGTTGTGAAAGCGTGATGTTTGCTGTGGCTATTCGTCTTGAGAACAATACAATATTGACAAAAGATTTTGCACTGAACAGTAGTTAGGTGGCCTTGAATACCATCGTGTGGCTTTATGTGCAGTGATTACTTTTATTTCAAGAGCTTTGAGATATTTTCCATGATTTGTAAAATGATTAATAATTTTGTGACAAACGTCCACATATGGTTATGAGCTGGATTTAAAGAATCCAATGTGTTGGTGTGAAAACCCTTCATTGTTGACATTTGCAAGCGAGGTGTATAATGCTCAGGCACTGGCTGGAAGTCAAGGTGTAAGAAAATCTGATTCATCCTGGAGCTGATTGATTCCAGCTGCTGTTTGACTTAGTTTAACTAATTTTGTATTTGTCCCGATTTCGCTGCCTGTCGGTGAATTTAGAACGTCCAATTTCAGTCCAAGGGTCACTTCACATCACTGGAGAGTTAAAATATAATTCACATATTGTGATAACAATGAATTTTCAATTAAAATTTGTGTTTTCACAAACAAAACGATTGGATGTTTTCCGGGAATTAAAAATGACATTGATTAAATATTTATTAAGATTGATAAACTGAGAATTATAATCTAGTTGCAGGAATGTTAAGCTGTTAAACCACAGACTTAGGACTGTTTTGATTTGGAGTGATTTGGAGGCGACAGTGTTGGACTGGGCTGTACAAAGTTAAAAATCCAACACCACCACGGCTATCGTCCAACAGGATTATTTTGCTGAACTAGCTCTCAGAGCGCTGCTCCATCATCAGGCGGAAGCTAGTGCTTCCAAATAAACCTGTTGGACTATAGCCTGGTGTTGAGTAATTTTTAACTTTGTTTTTTAGAAGGAATGTTTTCTTTTATTCAAATATACAGGCTTTTCAAGAATTCTATCTAGCCTTCTGTGATTTTCTTTTAGAGACCACTCATGTATAATTCATACAATTTTCACTGAAATCAGTATTTCAAATTTCCATCAGATTTAAGATGAAAATGAGTACCAAGTAATGAGTACTTCCACGAATGGAAAATACAATAAATTCAATTTACAGAGGCAAGATTCAAGTTCGATCTGAATAAGCAAATAAACACTTTGAATGGAAAATATCTGAAAACGTTTACATTTAAATTTGGACGAAGTCAAATTACTTCTTTTTGAAATACATGGCCTGAAAACTTTTTTGAAAATATGAACAAATCAGGACTATCAACATGTCTTGCTGTCAAGTGTCGTCGGCCAATTGTCATAAAGAATAAATACCACTTTCAGCAACAAGTATCATGTGTAATTACTGAATTGAAAAGTAAGTTGATAGCTCTTGTATTTGTTCGCAAAATGATAACCAGATGTTTACTGTGGTTATTGCGCTCAGTAACAATATGATCAAGATCAATGGCTGTTAGAATCATTGGCCACTCGTAAATAAGAACAGACACTGCTTTGAGCAACAAGTATCATGAATAATTACTGAACAGAAATTTCAGAGACACCCATTGTATTTATTGGAGGGAATGATGACCAGACGCTTACTGTGGTGATTAATCTCAGGAACAATAAGACAATTACTCAGATGATTTCCTGAACAGTAATTAGATGGTCATGAAGACCATTGTGTGGCTTTATGTATCGTGCTTTGTGTGAGCATTGATTTCAATAACATTGTGATAGTATACAAATGTGCAGCTGAGGTGACTTGGCCATGCTAAATTGCCCATAATGTTCACGGATGTTTAGGTTAGGTGTATTAGATTTTGTTAGAGTGGTGCTGGAAAAGCACAGCAATGCATGCAGTATCAGAGGAACAGTAAAATCGACGTTTTGGGAAAAAGCCCTTAATTAGGAATGCAGCCTGTATTCCTGATGAAGGGCTTTTGTCCAAAACATCGATTTTAATGTTCCTCGCATGCTGCCTGAACTGCTGTGCTTTTCCAGCACCACTCTAATCTAAACTCTGGTTTCCAGTATCTGCAGTCATTGTTTTTACCTAGGTTAGGTGTATTAGTCAGGGGAAATGTCGAGTAATCGAGCAAAGGAGTGTCTGGGTGGGTTAATCTTTGGATGGTCAGTGTGGACTGTTGGGCCAAATGGCCTGTTTCAACACTGTAGGGATTCTATGACTCTATGATTCTATGATTTTGGATTAAATTGATAGGTGAGTGCTAAAGATACTACTTAAAGTCAACAAAATCTTTAAGTTTAGCAAGGTACTTTGAAGCCATCATGCATGAAGTGAGATACGTGAGTGAGAGAGAGAGAGACAGAGAAACTAATGTTCAAATGAAAACACGCTAATAGTTTCACAGCATATCAATCTTACATTCACTATGAAAAGGTGAATGGAAAATAAAAACAAATTCCTGACAATTCATGAATGACTAATAATTAGAACTTTAATTTGATCAATGCACATACCAGTATTTAGATGAATTGCAATGTTTAGTTACAAATGTAGGTGATCAGCTGACCAATGAATAAAATGAAGTTGCATTTGGTTATTTTGCTGAAGAGGAATTTCGACTGTTAATATTTTCCTTTTTATAATTTCCGAACTGCTCTGACACATCTCCGCTGAAGGTGGAAATTGAAATCATTCCTCCTGATGTTGTCAT
Organism: Chiloscyllium punctatum; assembly: GCF_047496795.1. NCBI lineage: Eukaryota > Metazoa > Chordata > Chondrichthyes > Orectolobiformes > Hemiscylliidae > Chiloscyllium > Chiloscyllium punctatum. The sequence goes on along the minus strand of NC_092769.1, from coordinate 27,141,516 downwards.
AGAGAAACTGTCAGAGCTCCACAAAAACCCGTCATAATGTTACCATCCGGGAAGGGCAAGTGTATAGTCATATATTTACGGCGGCAACTCAAATGAAAATTAATCAGATGTTTCTTGTAATTATTTGAATGGGAATTAATTGCGTATGTCCTGTGTGTAAGGAACTGACAAACCGAATTAGTAATTTACAGTAATGATGTAACAAAGCAATAATGACTTTAATTAAATATGAATCTCGTGATTATTCATGATAAGAAAAAACCGAATCATTTGATCAGTGTACACTGATGAACGAAACTTAATCAATCAAATAGTTCTATATGTTCAATGCTTTTTATCACAGAATGAAAAGAAAATTAATATGCATTTGCAACATAAATGATTAGGAAAATAAATGAGAATTTTAAATGATTTTGTTCCATGAAAAGTGATTAACTTGTATTGTGTTTATAGATACAGTAAATGTTAACATTGAAGTTAAACATAATTAAATCAATTCAACTGTTTCCACGGTCAAAATAAAAATTGATATTCACAATGCCCACTGCAAAATCTTTACTGTATTTAATTTATGAGCCATAATTTCGTAGTAATACTTTGAACTATATTGAACAATGATTAGATAATAGCAACAATTGAATTGCCAAAATAATATCATTTCATTTAAGAATACTGAGAAATTTCAGTTAATTATTTCACTGAGCAATGTGGAGAAACGACCTGGAGTCATTCTAATGAAAAGTAATTACAGTTCTCTGAACGCTTCAGGCTGAGATTACCACGATCATTCAAATGAGCAATTATCATATATTTACAATGAGGCATCGAATGGGAAGTCATTGGTTCCATTATGGGATCGTTCACCTAAACAGTAAATTGATTTTTAAGTTGGAGTGTTCGTTCGAAGAAACAATTGATGGAATTAAAATGCGAATCGCACTATATTTGTTAGAAAGACTAACTCCAATAACTGTGCAAATTACTGTCATGGCAGTGACTGGAAAATTACGTTGTAATCTAAAAAAAAGATTCAATATTTTAAAAGCACTTTGTTGTGATGATGATTGGGTATTCATTTAGTTCAGTAAACTGAAAAATATAATATGGTAGCGAGCTTTATGATTCACAAAAATGAGCCATTCAGTGATTATTCAGCAGAATTGCTTTTGTTTCAAAAATGCAGGATTACAAGAATTACATGTTTCCATCCATTGGTTTGCTTATTGAGATGTAGCTTTAATTTACAACTTTTTGTTCATGGCCAATGTTTAGACATTCATGTCAGACGTATGAAATAAATAAGTAGATAGTGAAAGTGCACATTGCAGTGAACATAAGATACAGGGATCTTCCATAATTTTGTGATTATTGCACATCGACAAATAACTCGAGAGTAAAAAATAATTAGAAATCGACATGGAAAGCAGTTTTTTTTCTTATAAGAAATTGAAAGAAATCCTTATGCATTGCACATGGTTTGAAAACACATCAGTCACCAAAACACCAAGGTCATAAAAATCATCGGTTTAAGACAATAAGACCCGTAATGAAGAGTATTGTGCTCAATGGTATTTAGAGGACCTTGAACATCTTCATGTCGTTCTTGCAGAGAAAACTCTTTCATTCAACAGTTCTAATTGAGCACAAACAGCCAAGTTTCTGGTATTGAGATGGGGTATGTCAGGTTTCAGGAGTGGCAGGTTTATGGGGTATGTCAGGTTTATGGGTGGCACGGTGGCACAGTGGTTAGCACTGCTGCCTCACAGCGCCAGAGACCTGGGTTCAATTCCTGCCACAGGCAACTCTCTGTGTGGAGTTTGCACATTCTCCCCGTGTCTGCGTGGGTTTCCTCCGGGTGTTCCGGTTTCCTCCCACACTGCAAAGATGTGCAGTTCAGGTGAAGTGGCCATGCTAAATTGCCTTATTATTAGGTAAGGGGTAGATGTAGGGGTATGGGTGGGTTTGCTCTTCGGCGGGGCGGTGTGGACTTGTTGGGTCAGTTTCCACACTGTAAGTAATCTAATCTAAAAAGAGATTGATTGTGTTCAGACACTCTCTAGTCCGAGGCACAGACGGACGTTTCTGTGGCCAGCAACAAAAAATCATAATTATGTGTTGCCTCCCTGGTGCAGGATCAAGGATGTCTCCGAGAGGGTGCAGAATATTCTCTCAGGGGAGAGGGATCAGCAGGAGGTCATTGTACACATTGGAACAATAGGAAGGAAAAAGGATGATTTTCTGAAGGGAGAAAATAGAGTGTTAGACAGGAATTTAAAAAGGAGGTCTTCGAGAGTAATAATATCTGGATTACTCACGGTGTTACAAGCTAGTGAGGACAGGAATAGGAGGATAGAGCAGATGAATGCATGGCTGAGCAGCTGGTATAGATGGCAACCAGTTTCTAGTGGAGTGCCACAGTCCTGGGACAACATATTAATAATGACTTGGGTGAGGGAAGTGAATGTACTGTCACCAAGTTTGTAAATCAGTAGGAAGGCAAGTGGGCAGAACATTCTAGATAGGTTAAATGTGTGGGTGAAAACTTGGCATGTGGAATATAAGGAGGAGAAAGTCAGGAAAAATGGAAGAGTTTAATATTATTTAAATGGAGAAATACTGCAGATAGCTACAGAACAGAGGGATTTGGAATTCCACATCTGTGAATCAGAAAAAGCTGACATTGGAGTTCAGTGAGTAATAGAGAAGGTAAATGGAATGGTGGAACCAAAATCTGCAATTGCTGGAAAAACGCAGTACTGAAGAAGAGTCATTGGACCCAAAATATTAACTCTGTTTTCTCTCCACAAATGCTGCCAGACTTGCTGAGTTACTCAGTCAATTTCTGAATTTGTTTCTGATTTCCAGCAATCACAGTTCTTTGGATGTATTTTTTAACACATTGCTGGTTTTTATTTCAACGGGAATACAGTACAGCCTTCATCCTTTCAAAAGAGTCTCACAATCTGCTAAGCAGACCACTTTTTGCTTGTTTAGTTGACAAACTTGTTAAAGGCAAGATATCCAGCGAAAATTATGCACAAATTTCCAGTAAGCTCACACATTCCTGAACATTTACCAATTTGTCATTTAGTTTTAGGAAAAAATGAATTCTATTAAAGTCTTCACTTTTGCTGTCCTTGGCAATATCTGTGAATATGTGTGTGTGACTGCCTGCTTGTGCATGTTTGTTTGGGATATGTGTGTCTTTGTGTGTGTGTATGGGTGTCTGTCTGTGTATATGTATGTGTTTCTGAGTGTCTCAATATAGCGATAGGAGGTATATTTAGTAAGTTTGCAAATTATACCAAAATTGGAGGTGTCCTTCGAAGTGGAAATAATTGTCAGTTTGGAAGGTGTTGTCGAAGGATTTTTGGGAAACGTTTGCAGTGCACCTTGATTCAACTCAGCATCGGTGGTGGATGGAGTAGATGTTTGTAAGGCGGGTACAATTACAACACTTGAAAAGCATCTGGATTCAGATGCTGATAACTGGGACTAGGTTTATCCAAGTTATCTGATGGATGCCAGCCACTTAAACAAAGTGTCTATTTCCGTGCTGTACAACTCCACGACTCTGTGAATCTTGATTTGCAATTCTAATGTAGCAAATTGCAATTCGAGTATTTGGAGTCAAAGCCAAATCACTTGTTGCTGATTCACTCGATCGAACTTCAGGTCCACCATGGTTCTGTTAATTTCAATTGACGGGGTTGGCAGAGTTTAATGGTTTGGAGATCAGAGTTGACATAATACAAGATGGATGGATTAGTCTAAGGATTTCCGTTCAGAACAGTCGCCTAATATTTCCAGGCAGTGATAGTACTCGATCAGAATTAGAACCCGTTTCAATTGTTTGCCTTGATTTGCCTTGTGGAGAGGCAGGAATTGTTACCATTAACAGCTCAGTTTGTTTATACCAGAGAATGGAACAGCACAAACTCCAGGCAATTGCATATATCAAGTTAAAAATCACACAACACCAGGTTATAGTCCAACAGAATTAAACCTGTTGGACTATAACCTGGTGTTGTGTGATTTTTAACTTTGTACACCCCAGTCCAACACCAGCATCTCCAAATCATGGCATAGATACATGATGGCGGGGAGTTGAGGTTAATTATTTTTGAACGAATGTCACATTTCATCAAGGTAAGGAGGTAAATCCCTACCATCTTCATTCAGTAGTTACTATTGGCTGTGCACTGCCTGAGGGGCCACTGGAGCCGGATTCAATCATCGGGAAAAGCATGGTGAGTGGGACTAGGGAAGGAGCCCATACAGAGTGACAGCTGACGCAGACAATGAGAGGCTGCAGTACATCCCTCTGTGCTGCACCATTCCCTGTGTCCAGCTCTGTTCCAGTGGGTTGCTGCAATCTCATTGATACTCTGTCAGAGACACACTACCGGCTTGTTAGTGACGTACACTCGGCCCCAGCGTAGCTGATTGGTACATTGCTGGTCATCTACATTCACTATCAAACTGTTTCATAGAAAAGATTAAATGAATTCACCTGGACAAACGGATCGTTTACTCTGGTCAGAAGATCTGGAAATGACTAGGCAGCAATGAAACTGTCAGCCGTGAGCTATAGGTCTTTGTTCACAGTCAGGCTGATGGTAAATGTAGGAAGCGGCTGGGTCCTAAGGTAGTCAGGGAGACGACAAGTATCGCTTTTCAGCCTTTTGGCTAAGATCATGTGTAGTTCTGTTCTTGTCAGTTTTAATATCTGGTAAGTCCCTGATTTAGGGACTGAATATTAATCTGATTTTTGCAGGACGAAGTTGTGTCAGGAGCTTGCTCCGATAACTTCACGCATCATCCCAGTATTGCAGTGTTTCGGGGAATGGTGCACGTCCCCACTAAAAAAGGCGAACAGTAGATTTATTTTTTATATGTTGTATTCTTTATGATCCGAATGCGGAAAGCTTTCGGTTAGTCAAGTCAGACTTGCCTTCGTGCTAATCAGCTTGTTCTACCATCCGATTCGTTTGAGTCTTTCTGCGTGTTATGTTCAGCACTCACTCTTAATGTTGTCACTTCATCCCCGGTACATGCTGCCTCTTCCCACCAACTCCAATTCCCAACAACAGAAGTTTTACAAAGTTACCCACCAGCTCTACCTAATGGCAAACGGCATTTCAGAAAACAAAAGGGAGAACATGAAGCTATTGAAGTAATCAACAGTTCGGATTTTGATGATGATGAGAGTCACTTTGATGTATTAAATGAGAGATTTTAAGAACAATGTGAAGCAAAGATCTGATGTATTTAAGGCACAGAGTCAGAGAGATGTGCAGCACAGAAAAAGATCCTTCAGCCCAACTCGTCCATGGCAACCAGATATCCTAACCTAATTTCGTCCCATTTGCCAGCATTGGTCCATATCCTTCTAAATCCTTCCTGTTCATATATCCAACCAGATGCCCTTTAAATGCTGTAATTTAGTTTAATTTAATTTAAATGCCTCCACCACTTCCTCTGGCATCTCATTCTATACATGCACCACCCTCTGCATGAAAAAGTTGCCCCTTACATCCTGTTGATTTTTTTCTGCCCTCTCATGCTGAACCTATGCCCTCTAGTTCTGGACCCCCCACCGCAGGGAAAAGAACTGCTGACCTCTACATTGGACAGAGCGACTGCTGCTCTCTATATGATACACAGGGACAGCTGTTGTCCATATTATACACAGGTACTGCTGTTCTCCAGATAAGACACAGGAACTGCTGTTCTCTTTCTTATACACAGGTACTGCTGTTCTCTATATTCTACCCATGCACTGATAATAGACAGAGGGATTGCTATTCTCTGTATTATACATAGGGACTCATGTTCTCTATATTAGACACAGGGATTCATGTTCTCTGCATTATACAATGTGACTGCTGTTCTCTGTTTTCACAGGGACTGTTGTTCTCTATGCTATACCCTGCTATTCTCAGGAACTATAGACCGGTGAGCCTGACATCAGTTGTGGGCAAGTTATTGGAGGGATCCTGAGGGATAGGATTTACACACATCCGGTTAAGCAAGGGCTGGTTAGGGATAGTCAATGTGGCTTTGTGCATGGGAAATCATGTCTCACAAGCTGGATTGAGTATTTTGAAGAATCACCAAAGAGGATTGATGAAGGCTTTGACAAGCTCCCTCATGGTGGCCTGGTTAGCAAAATTAGGTCACATGGAATACAGGGAAATCTAGCCATTTTGATACACAACTGGCTTGAAATTAGAAGACAGATGGTGGTGGTGGTGGAGGTTTGTTTTACAGACTGAAGCCCTGTGACCATTGGGGTGCCACAGGGATTGGTGCTGGGTTCACTGCTTTTTGTCATTTATATAAATTATATGAATGTGAGCATAAGAGGTATATTTATTAATTTGCAGATGACACCAAGATTGGAGGTGGAGTGGACAGCGATGAAGGTTACCTCAGAGTATAACAGGATCTTGATCAGATGGGCTGCTGAGCTGAGGAGTGGCAGATGAAGTTTAATTTAGGTAAATGAGAGGTACTGCACTTTAGAAAGGAAAATCAGGACTGGGTTTATACACTTAATGGTAAGGTCCTGGGGAGTGTCCAATGAGACCTTGGAACACGGTTCATAGTTCCTTGAAAGGGGAGTCACAGATGGATATGTTAGTGAAGAAGGTGTTTAGTATGTTTTCCTTTATGGGACAGAGCATTGAATATGGGAGTTGAGAGGTCATATTGCAGCTGTGCAGCACATTGGTTGGGCTACTTTTGGATTATTGTGTTGCATATCAGGCTTTCTTTCTCTTCAAAGCATGTTATGAAACTTGAAAGGGTTAGAAAATACATGGGAACAAATGTTCTCGGCAATATGCACATGATCTGCTCTTCTCTATAATACAGACAGGGACAGCTACTCTCTGTAATACACACAGGGACTTCTGTTTCATATACTCAGAAATTGCTGTTTAGTATAGCATACACAGGGACTGCTGTTCACTGCAGTTTAGAGAATAAGTGCTATTCTGTATAATCTAATATTGCAGGTCAAGCGATGACCCAGTGATGTTATCGTTGGACTGCTAATCCAGAGACCCAGGTAATGTGCTGGGGACCCAGATTCAAATCTTGCCATGGCAGATGATAGAATTTGAATTTCAGAAAATTCTGCAAGTATGAGAGTAATCATGATCATGAATCCATCGCTGATTGTTTGAAGAACCCAACTTATTCTGGAATGGCTTTTAGGGAAGGAAATTGCCATCCTTACCTAGTCTGGTCTCCATGTTTTTCCAGACCCACAGCAATGTGTTGGAATCTGAACTGCTCTTTGCACCATTAGGGATGGCCAATAAATGCTGGCTGAGACAACAACACCCTCATCCCACAAATTAATAAAAAAGATAACATTTAACAAACTGGAACAGAAACGATGTGCCAAACCGCCACCTTCTGCACTGTAACATGACATTGATTACTACTTGAGGTCCTGTGGGATGTAAATTGTGGAATTTATAATTGATAATTTTGTTCAAAAAGTGTGGAGCTAAATAAACATAGCCAGTCAGGCAGCATCTGATGAGAAGAGTCGATGTCTCCAACATAAGCTCTTCCTCAAGACCATCTGTTCCTTTTCCAGCACCACACTTTTTGACACTGATCTCCAGCCTCTGCAGTCCTCACTTTCTCCCAGCATAAATTTTGTTGGTGTAGTTTTTTTCTGTGTCTCTGAACTTCACAGTATTCCTGTAATTGTGGTGATTTCTTAAAAGAACAGTTTCAAAGCTCGGCTGCAGAATGGATGGGTTTTGTGCACTAATGAATGTTTATTAAAGCTAAGCTGTTATGTCTCAAAGTCAAACAAATTTGAACTTTTAGAAAGAGATTCACTGAACTCACCAAATTTCTAGCCACTCTGTTTACGGTGAATTTCTAAGGCAACAAAAAGTGATCAACCTTATCCCAAACTGTAATCCCAGACTTTCAAGCAAACTATATCAGTAATATTGCTCACGTACAGGTGGCAACCAGTTCTATTGTTTCGAAAACATTGCAAAAGGAGTTGAAATGTGAAAGGTGATGCTGATTGGCTAGCTCATCATTAAAATGGCATTGCAGCAAAAACAGTTAGCCGTCAATCTTAATTCTCAGACCCGATAGGTGGACTCTGATTGGTCGGGGTGTCAGCATGGGGATACAGCAGTGGTTGGTTGTCTCCATGATGCATTTCTTATCGAATAAGTGCAATGTCTGTAAAAATTCTGTTTGCCTACATGAACCAGGGTCCTGCGGAATTATATTTGTTGCTTCTAACGCATGCGCAGATGCACCCAGCTGTTGATCTTGCGTGTTTGAAGGTGGTAACCTGCCGAATGATGCCAATGATAGAAATTGTTCTCACGGTTCACTGCACCCACCAAGTCTGGGTTCCCCATGACATGTAAAATCGATGTCCCTTTTCTGTCCTATCATATCTGTTACTGAATCTGCACAGCCTGAATTGGCTGAATACTTTGTGAAACTATTATAATCATATCTAAATGAGTTTTCCACATGCACAGTGAAGGAGTCCCTCATGATTACGAAGACCACATGAGAGCTACGTTCTGAGAGTGACAACATGCCCACGTGCTCTTTCAACATTGCCAGCTTATTATTATTACAGTTCAAATAAGCCATTGAAATTCAGACATACCACTTGTGTCTGATTCAGTGTTCACCAAACATCATCTCTTTTTTCCTTTCTGGTGGCATCATGGCTTCCTGGTTAACACAGCACCAGGGTTCTGGGTTCAATTCCAGCCTTGGGTAAATGTCTGTGTGAATATTGTCCCCCGTGTCTCTTTGGATACTCTCCCCAGGTCTGCATGGGTTTCCTCCTACAATCCAAAGATGTGCTGGTTAGGTGAATTGGCTGTGCTAAATTGCCCATAGTGTTCCAGGTTAGGTGCATTAGTCTGGGATAAATGTAGAGTAATAGGAGAATGGGTCTGGGTGGCTTACTGTCTGGAAGATCGGTGTGGACTTCTTAAGCCTATGGGCCTGTTTCCACGTTGTTGGGAGTCTATGATACACATGAACTGAGCACCTTGTGCAGTTGACTTCAGTTCCAATAACAACGTGTCTGACCAAATAGATAGTGTTGCCATGGGATATTCTCGAGGGAAAACTCTTCCTAACATCTTTATTGGTAACCATGCAAAACACATCTCTGATGGCATGATACCTAGCCTCTATCCATTTGCATATCTTCAACATGTAGATGACATGTTTGCGACATTTGAATCTGCATTAAAGAGTTTCTTTATAAAGCTCGATGATCGCCACCTGATGCTAAAATTCACCACTGAAATGGAGTACCCTTTCCTTGATACATTCATTGCGAAATCAGCCAAATTGTTTTTAAACTCCAATAACTGAAAGCCAACATTCACTGGTCAGCATACTTGTTAGGATTCCTACAGGCCCCAAGATCAACTTGTGGGGACCGTCATGAATATAGTCCTCACCATCCTCTCACTGTGTGGACTTGATACTGAGATAGAGCCGATCAAAACTGGTTCTTGTAATAACAGATTCCCAGATGAAACCATCACTCGTTGTACATCATAAAAACTCATGAAAAGGCCTATCTCCACCACTTTGACACTTTGCAGTGCCTTATCAGGTCATTATCTGGGAAAGGAAATGTCATAGAATCATAGAGTCATCGAGTCTGACAGCATAAAGAAAGCACCTTCGGCCCATACTGGTCTAGGATAACCAGAAGATAGAACATGGAGCATTACAGCACATGCCCTTTATGGAACTGCTCGGCTAATACAGGAAGTTACACTCACAGAATATGGAGCATTGCAGTGCAGTACAGGCCTTTATGCTACCCCTTGTCTAACACCAGACATTAGACGAATACAACATAGAACATTACAGCGCAGTACATGCCCTATATGGAACCGCTCAGCTAATACAGGAAGTTAGATTCAAAGAACATGGAGCATTATCACGAAGTACAGGCCCTTCGTGGAACTGCTCGGCTAATAAAGGATGTTTGACAAATACAACATACAAGATTGCAGTGCAGTACAGGCCCAATATGGAACTGCTCGGCTGATACAGGGAGTTAGATTCATAGAACATGTAGCGTTACAGCGCAATACAGGCCCTTCGTGGAACCGCTCGGCTAAAAAAGGAAGTTAGTCTCAGAGAACATAGAACATTACACCGCAGTACAGGCCCAATATGGAACTGCTCGGATAATACAGGGAGTAAGAATCATAGAAAATGGACCATTACAACTCAGTACAGACCCTTTATGCAATCACATGGCTAATAAGGGGACGACCGAGGCTTGTTTCTGTAGTGTAGTGGTCATCACGTTCGCCTCACACGCGAAAAGTCCCCAGTTCGAATTTGGGCAGAAACTGCTTTGTTCTTCAACGGCAGCCTTTTACATGGACAAGAACGGAGCTTTCTTACTTGCTTTCCCATGTGCAAACCTTCCCTTCGAATTTGCTTGAACAAATCTGCTCTCGTTGTGAAATGTAATGCAATTCCATTTACTTACAGTGCAAAACATTGGCGCTGGATTAAGGCTCCCGCCTCGACAGAGGCGTGGGTTCGAATCCCACCGCTGCTGTTTCTGCTGAACAGCTCCAAAGGCACAGCTTGTTAAAATGCTGTTTCAATCCCTGCTGCATTTCTGTTTAAAACAGAAGAAAAATGGATTTGCTTCCCGGGGAATTGACTGCGGTGTGGGAAAGTGCCGAATTTTCCAAAGTGTCTGTGCTGTCATGATCGTGTTCGCCTCCCGCAAGGAAAATCGCAAGCAGCTCTACTGTTGCTTTCAGTTCCAGGCAAGTTGAGCTTTTACTGGAACCGAATGGAGACTGTTATTTCATCGCTGTTGCGAAACAGAGTCCTACGGTGAGTCGACTCGTCGTTATTTGGTTTTCTGGCCAATGAGAAAATCGTTCCAATCTATTTCGATGTCATATGTTATTGAATTTCTCCCACTTCCATCATTTCCGTCCTGGAGTCATCGGAAGGGAAAGGTAATCTAATCGAGACTGTGATTGGTGAAATTCACTTTTTATGGCCCATTCTTATTATGTTCTTTCTTTGTCTCTTTGCAGCATTGTCTGGGAAGTGGTGGTGCACTCAGGCTCCAGTATGTTTGAAAGAGTAGTTTGGAATTGCCCTGTTGTTAGTTGTGTGATTACTTTATGGCTCATGCCCCCGGACTGTCTCACATTTAGCATTCATGCTCGCTGTGTCTGAAAATGCATTTGGTTTTCCAGTTTTGTTTGTGTTCCGTGTTAAATGCTTTCTGTTTTGCGATTCGCTCAATCCATTACGAATTAACAGGGTTTCTGAGGTAACTTCCAGCTGCAAAAATCCTTAACTGAGAATCTGGGAAACTTTCACGGAGTATGGTCAGTCGGAGCAAAATTAAGGGTGTCATTCGTTTCTGCAGTGTTTCACAATACTACCTTTCCCGTGAGCAGTCGAACAGACTAAATGATTTTGCCACAGACTGCGACGGTAAGCTCCGCAAACACGAAATTCTTTAAAGCAGGTGTAAGCAACACAACGTTATTGGGGTACACCGCGTGGAAACAGATACTTCGGTGTATCTCGTCCATGCTCACCACATAGCCAAAATTAAACAAGTCCCATTAAACAACGAGCTCATGGAAACAGAAAGGTGAAAGGTAGAATGGCTTCAACTTTCAGTGCTGTATGCCACTGACCTCCAGCGGGGCTGACCGAGGCTTGTTTCTGTAGTGTAGTGGTCATCACGTTCGCCTTACACGCGAAAGGTCCCCAGTCCGAAACTGGGCAGAAACTGCTTTGCTCTTCAACTGCAGCCTTTGACAGACAAGAACGGAGCTTTCTTGCTTGCTTTCCCATGTGCAAACCTGCTTTCGAGTTTGCTTGAATAAATCTTCTCTCGTAGTGCAATGCAATGCAATTCCATTTTCCATTTACTAACAGTGCAAAGCATTGTAAAGTTTTTCTCCAACCTGGTTCTGATCATATGCCATTCTGTTTGAGAGTGTAGTTACCCCCTTCTGATCCGTCCAAGAAAAGCATTACCGCATTCGCATTCCTTGCGCAGGCGGCCCGGTTCAAAGACAGGGAAGAAGCTGATGCGCTGGTGTCACAGCGCACCACGGATTCCTGAACTTGTCTGTCTGTCAAATGTACCCCAAAGTCGTCTGTGAAAGACCTCATTTGGAAGGTGTCTGTCGTTATTCAACTTGCGAGAATTGGCACCAGAGGTTCTGAATCATATTTTGGAGCAGTTCGCACGTTAGTGGCTCATTCAATCAGCAACAGCAATGAAAGAAATTACACTCTCAGGAGGACCGTTGGACTTTCACCACAGCTGCAACTTCCTCACTTCCCCACTCGCCCTCGCCGTTTACATTTTCCTGCTCGTCAGTGATTTAAAGAAACTCAAATGGATGCGATGTCATTCTGCAGCCTCTCTGGAGATTCCTCCGTTTCAGTTCCAACATGGCTTATATCTCGGGCTGCACCTTAATACTAGCGATGCCACGAAAGCATCCCTGTTACCTCAGTGCGATAACAGGCCATTTGTTTGAATAAAATGACCCTCCAAAGAGTAACCCACCCAAACACTTTTTCCAATCATATTTCTTCATATTTACTGCTGACTAATACACATATCCCTGAACACAATGTGCATTTTAGCATGGCCAGCTCACCTAACCTGCACATGTTTGGATTGTGGGAGGACACCACAGCAAAGTCACATAGACTTGGGGAGACCGTGCAAAGTCCCCACAGTCCCCCGAGGAGAGAATCAAACCAATGTCCCTGGCGCTGTGAGCCAGTATTGCTAACCACTGAGGTACCATGTAATCTTTTGCAATAAGTAAAATCAGTGAAAGATACGTCAAAAACAAGTTTCAAATGAACACTCTCCGGCATTGTCAAAGAATGTCAATCTTGCATTCAATACGAATAGGTGTAATGAAAATAAAAAATACAAAATCCCGCCAATTCATGAATAAACAATAATTAAAAGTTTAATTTGATCAAAGTTCATAACAATGTTTCGACGAATTGCAATTTTTAATGACAAATGTCGGTAATTAGCTGACTAATGAATAATTGGAAGTGGCATATATTTACTTAATGCCGAAGAAAGCGACTTGTTTTCCCTCTTGTTACACAGCAGAATAACAATGTGTGTGTGCGTGTGTGTGTGTGTGTATGTGTGTGTCTGTGTTCGAAATGTTTGAATCAAGCTGTTTCTAACAAAATAACTGATGACTTACGAGCACTTAGTCTTGTCAGCTTTAAAACCACAACATTTGTCAAATATTTTCCAGGAAATTACAACCAGAATAACTAGTTAACTTCTTTTCATAGGAACCCAAAGAGAATAAGTAGCGGACACTGTGAATTAGTTGAGTCATTGCAAGAATTCAACTGAAGACAACATCCCTTCTTTCCAAAATGTTCAAAATTTAAAAAATGAAAATTTATTGCCATTGTTGAATGAAAGAATAGAGATGTTAATTCTTTTTCATTTGATTTTGTTGCATGAAACATCCGTAAGCTGTATTATGATTACAAACACAATAAATGTGAGCATTGAAGTCAAATATAATCAATTGAATTCAACTATGTTTCAACAGATAAAATAAAAATTGATATTTACAATGATTGAGAGATTGTGCACTGCAATACATTTGCAGTGGTTCATATACTGTGCCGTAAATCCACATTTGCGCGACCTACTAGATTGAATAATTATTATTTTTATTCTAAATCAGCAACAATTGAATTATCAAAGTCTGTCAATGCATTAAAGAATAATGAATAATCTCTTTTTGCAAGTGATTGAGCAATGTCTGGAAATGAACTGGAATTAATTCAGTTAAAAGTAATTACATTTTCCTGAATTTTAAGACTGAGATGACCGTGATCATTCAAATGAGCTAACATCAGATACTTGCAATGACGTTGGATGGGAAGTCATTGGTTCCTTTGTGGGGTAGGTGACCTGAAAAATAAAGGCATTTTCATACTGTACTATTAGTACTCAGAAATAATAGATTAAATCTAAATGTGAATCTCATTGTATGTGTTCAAAAGACTTATTTAAAAATAATTGTGCCATTATTGTAATGGCAATGACTTGATAATGAATGCTGTATTTTGAAGAATTAAAATGAATCAATATTTCAAAAGCATTTTGCTGTGATGTTGATTGGATATTTATTAAGATCAGTAAATTGAGGCATAAAACATTGTACCTAGCTTTATGGATTGAAGAAAAATGAGCCATTCAGTGATTATTGAGCAAAATTCTTTTTTTAAGTAAAAAATGTACGTAATACAAGAATTGTGAATTTCCATTAGACGGATTCCTTGTAGAGATATGTTACATCAATTAAATGATCAATATTATGATCAATGTTGAAAGATTTGTGTCAGAATTAGGAAGAGAATTCGTAAGTCATGAAAGTGAGCTTGAAACTGAACAATGTAGTCAATGACATGTAGCGTATATGTGATTTTAATAATATTATCATTTTTGTACAATGATGAATAATGTTGGAATAGAAATGCCAAAAAAATCAACATGGTCAAAGCAGTTCTTTTCTCACAATGAAATGAAAACAATAATCATTTTGTAGCACTCATTATTTGAAATAGCAGGTTTTTAAATGTGACATATACAGTGAAGGCTAACCCTTTTGCAAAAATGTGGGAAGTTCACAAATTTAAAATGCAGTATTTGTTCAATTTGTAATAAAAATGGTTATAATTTGAATTGTCTCTTGTACACACACAACAAAAAAGGAGCTTAAAGATTGTTAGATTGACAAAGATTTGCTTTACAACATTATTGTAGTATAGTCAATATCTGTGATAAAGTAGAATTATTGGTTTAAACAATATAAATCAACATTAAAGACTGAGCTGAAATATAGCACCTCAATTGCATTAACTGCATAGAATAGTAAATAAATGTTTATTGTTGTCATTTGTCCTAGGAACAATAAGATACTTACTCAGGTTATTCCACTGAATAGTAATCAGCTGATGATGAATATCTTTGTGTCGCTTTATGTGCACTGTTTTGTGTGAACATTGATTTCAATAAATTTAGATATTTACATGAATTAGGAACAGACTGATAACTGGGTGTGAAAGATCTTATTTAAGATTAGACAATTTTTCCGAATTCAGGAGGTTTGCTGAACAAAACACTGTTAAGTCATCATGCAATAAACTGGATTAGAGAGAAATATGCAAATTCAATTTTCAAATGAATGCACTCGGATATTTTCAGAACATTTCAATCGTACATTCAATATAAATAGATGAATGGAAAACTAAAAACAAATTTCAGACAACTCAAACAGATCAATAACTAAAAATTGATATATAGTAGGAAGTGGCATTTGTTTATTTAACTGAAGAATAACTTAATTTTTTTCTAATATTTATACCTTTGAAGCATCAAGTTCTATCTTTACTTTGCATATTTCATCTTTGTGAATGCAACATTATCAAATATTTTGCAAAGAATATTGATTGAGTGTAATTAGATACATTCTGTTATTAGCGGACTGAAGAATATATATAGCAGATACTGTGATTATTGGAATGAACAACAAATGAAAACATATCTCATGTTGAATTGAAAGGCAATTCATTCGATTCTTAGATATTTTCTTCTCAACATTCAGAGCTGCTCTGGCACAGCTCTGTGCAAGGTGGGAATTGAAATTGGTCTGGTAACAGAGACACGACCAGACAACTCTGGTCTGGTAACAGATACACGACCAGAGTTGCACTAGATTCCTTCATAACATTCCCAACCAGGCTGGGCAGGGCTGAAAACTAATCAGATGTTTATTGCGATAATTGGATTGGAATTAAATGGTTGGATACTGTGTACAATCTTCTGAAAATTCAGTAGTAATTTACAATAATGATGGGAGTTAACAAATGTCTTAATTTAACATGATTTTTATGATCACTTGTGGAACGACAACTTGACAGAATTGTGTGATTACTGTGCATTATAAATAAAAATGAATATAATTATTCTATATGTTCATAAGTTCCACATTTTCAGAAATGCAAATTACAATGCTTTTGATCTACACGTAAATTGGAACAAAATGATGAATTGGTCAATCAATGTGCCTATTCAGCTGAAGACAACTTTCATTCTTTCTAAAATACACGATTTCTAAGTCACCATTTCCTGTGGTTGTTTAATGAAAGAAGAGAGATGCCAACCCTTTTTTGTGTGCTTCAAAAAATTCATGGGGATTTCAATGATTTTGCACGTGAAAAATATTCAATTGTTATTGTGATTAAAAACACAATAAATGTTAACATTGAAGTGATTTCTAATCAAATCAATTCAAAAGTGTTTCCAAGTTTAAAATGAAAAGCAATATTTAGAATGATTGAGTGATTGTGCATTGCAATGTCCTTGCATTAGTTATTATATGAAAACATAGTTCCACATGTACACCCCTTACCGAATTGAACAATTATTAGGTTTTGGCAACAAATCGATTTGAAATATTTTATTAATGAATTTAAGAATAATGAGGTATCTCCTCTTACTATTCCACTGAGTAATGTTCAGAAATGAAGAGAAATATTGCAGTGTAAATTAACTGGTGTTCTCTGAATTTCAATGGCTGAGAAGACTGTGATCTTTCAAATGAGCAAAAGTCAGATACTTACAAATGATGTTGCAATGGTAATTATTGGTCTTTTGTGGGCGTATTGGCCTTATCAAACAAGTTTTAATGTTGTAGCACTCACACTAAGAAATATGGAAGGTATTAAAAGCACATTGTACTTGTTATAAAGCCTAAGTTAAAGTATTGCGTAATTATTGTAATTGATAATTGTTTCTAAAATCCTGATAGATAAATTGACTTAATATTTTGAATGCACTTTGCTCTGATGTCGATTGTCTATTCATTAAGATAAATAAACTGAAAATTAAAATATAAAACGTGGCTTTAATAATTAAAAAATCTCAGCAACAATTGAACATCGTTCAACTTTTTTTTGGTTGGTTCATGTCTATTTTATTAATGTAACTTTTATCATGATAAATGTTTAGATAAATGTCAGAACTAGGAAGAAAATAATGAGGATGGGAAAGTGGGTATTATTATGCACTAAACATAGAGTCAATGACATTTGGTACAGGGAGTCATTTTGTAGCAAAAAAAACTAATAATTGTGTGATTATTGTTCATTGACAACTAATGTTGGAAGAAAATAAAACTACCTCAAAATGAAATTAAAATAAATATCATTTTGGAGGTCACATGATTTGAAAAATGGAAATTGTCACTTAATGTGACATTTGAGCTGAAGAATCGTTCTTCCCCCCGCCACCCCCATGTGTAGTCCTGTCAATAATTTAAAATTTAGTATAAGTTGAACTAAATAACAAATGGATGTTCCTCCATTGTTTTCTTGAAAACAAAAATTTAAAAAATTAACATGAAAATGATATCGCTCTGCAAGGAATAATTTCACAGATAATAAGTGTTTGTATTGAATTTAAATGTCACCATAGCTGTAGGAGTGATTTCCCCTGACAGGGAATGAAGACTGAGGAGATAGGCCGAACTCAGGCAAGTGGAAGATGTTTACTCATGCTGCAATCAGTTAATGCAGGGATCATCCCCCCGAGGCCAATCTAGGAAGGGAGGTCCATGACACACTAATGTGTACAGTAAAAAGCAGTATTTTTACACACCTTCTGTATTACAATGTCCACATGCAATGTGGTTACAGTCGTTCCATCATGATACAGACACCCAATCCTGTAGAACACCTAATCTTGGATGAACATCAATATGGATAGCCCGAATTTCCTATTGGTTCATGGTGTTTTACAGGTGCTATAATCTCCAGGCCTTGGGATCTCTGTGCATTTTATTTCCTCACATTACAAAATTAATTTCTGCAGTCCTTTGGGCCTCTCACTATGCCTTATTTACAATTCTCAAGAATATGTAATTAGAAAAGTTTTAAATGTTCTGAGCAATTTTAAAATAGTAACTATTTCTGACAATCAAACCCTGCCGGTTTCCCTGACAGCCGCTGTGGAAGTTAGCTGGGCTCTATCCTGCAGTTGGTGTTTATTCATTCACTGGGACAATTATTCTTTCATTAATGAAAGTCAGGGTTGGTCATTTTTCTGTGTGCCTGCATTCTCTTATCACTATCTGGTGTATGACTGTCTGGAATTGCATGCTTATGGACTTGGAGTAGGATTGTACAAAATGTTCTTTTTTTAACTTAAGACTGAAACACACTGTTGGTCTTATTTATCTCCCCTCCACCATTTTGTGTTTTAATTCCAAGGCAGGCTGCTCAGGGCTTCCCTACAGCAGCAAATCAATAAGGATTTCAGCATTAAAATAAAAATCAACATTCGCTACCATTAGGAAACTGTACCATGCAATATGCTTACGTCACTGAGACTTAATTCCACACTTAAAGCCGACTATACTGATTTGATCAATGATTACATATTAGATATAAGTAACAATTAGTGTTAAAACTAGTCACTGTAAACTTAAAATGATTAGAAATGTCATATTACAATCCGCAACATGTAGAATTGGAGTCGAAAACAATCAGATGTATCTTCATTTGTAAGGCTGAATATGAATCCAATGATTTCTGTGAACATTCAAATGAGAAGATATCAGATATTTCCTGTCAGTGTTGGATGAGG
The DNA here is from genome assembly GCF_047496795.1 of Chiloscyllium punctatum. Taxonomy (NCBI): domain Eukaryota; kingdom Metazoa; phylum Chordata; class Chondrichthyes; order Orectolobiformes; family Hemiscylliidae; genus Chiloscyllium; species Chiloscyllium punctatum. The sequence goes on along the minus strand of NC_092769.1, from coordinate 27,122,765 downwards.
GATCATTGCTTGGTTTGTGGTTGTGTTGACCTGGAATAAAAGATAATTTTTTCTTAGTAAAATTAGCACTATGAAATAATGATTTAAATTGAAATGTGAATCTCACGATATTTGTTACAAAACCTAAATTAAATTACTGTGTGATTGTTGGACTAACAATGAATTGGTAATCTATTTTAGAACACTGACACATTAAGTGATTCAATATTTCCAAACGGGTTTGCTGTGATATGGTACTAAGCACATATGCTCTTACTTAAAAATTAAAATCATGGAAATGAAAGAAAGATAAATACACATACCATGCGCTTATTGTAAATTCATGCAAAATACAACTGTGGAATATGTTTAAAGCAGTTTTTCCTGAAATGAAAAGATAACTAGAATGATTAGCAGCAGGATGTAATCGCAATAAAAAATCATTCAATGTGACTATTCAGCTGCAGGCAGCTCCCCTTCCTTACACATATGTATAACTTCCAACAATTCAAAATTTACTCTGATAAAGAAAAGAACATACGCATGTAAATTCTTTTTTCTTGTTGACAAAAAAGTCACAAATTTGAATTTTTTTAGCTTTAAAAAATTTAACTATTACTGTGATCAGAAATACAATAAAACTTCATGTTGAAGAAAAATCAAATCAAATCAAAATACACATCGATATTCACAATAATTGGGAGAGTGAACACAACAATATCTTTCCATCAGTTAATGTACTGAGCCATAATTCCACTGTTATATCCCTTACTGGATTGATCAATTATTAGATATTAATAACTAAATTATTAATATGCTATCATTGAACTGAATATTAATGAGAAATCTCATTAATGTTTGAACGAGCAATGTGTCAACATAAACAGTAATTATTAGTGAAATGTCTAAGATATCTCTTTATAAATGAGGCTGAGATTACTTTGATTGTTGAAACGAGTAGCATTCAGATATTTATAATGAGCATTGGCTGCAAATCAATGCTTTTTGGTGTAGACCTGAAAGATTTTGTTATTGTAGTATAGGCAGTAAGAAATTATGATGTGCATCGCACCTTTCTGAATATTTTCAAGTTTTCTAACAGGTTTCTGGTCCAATCTTCAGTTTAACAAGGGTAATTTTGGGTCAGAACATCAATAACTGCAAACAATTTAAACACATCTCCATCAAAGTTGCTAATCTGATAATTCAGAACAAATATAAAAAAATTACCTCTGTAAATTTAATTGACTATATTTTTAGATTATAGTCAAGTTCGTTATCTACTTATTTCCTTCCTATTTCTGACACCAGTGGCTAAATATTGATTAGATTAAATGTCATATGAGATAGACATTAGCTTTCTCTCAAAGATCTGTACAGCACAGGAATGGGCCATTTGGCCCATAATGTTGTGCTGAACATAATGCAAAAGAAACTCATCCCTTCTGCCTACCCTTGGTTCATATCCTTCCAAATTATCGAAATGAACATTAAAGAGCCTTAATGTATCTGCTTCCACCACCAACCCTGGAAGTCCATTCCAGACAGCAATCACTCCCTGTGTACAAAACAAATTGCCCCTTACATGCCCCTTGAACTTTCCCTCCTAACCTTAAACACATGTCACGTAGTTTTTGACGCTTCAACTCTGGGAAAAACTTTCTGACCGTCAACCCTATCTACGTATCTAATGATTGTACAGACTTCCATCAAGTCTTCCCCCAGTCTCCGCCACTTCACAAAAAAGCAATCTGAATTTTTCTCGCCTCTCCAAATCCAGGCAGCATCCTGGTAAATGCCCTCTGTACCCTCTCCAAAGCATCCATACCCTTCCTGGAACATGGCGAACAAAAGTGAATACAATACTTTAAGTATGCCTTAACCAAAGTGTTAAAATGTTACAACATGACTTCCTGACTCTTGTAACCAGTTCCCTGACCAATAAAGGCAAGCATGCTATTTGCCTTCCTAACCACCTAATTACTTGCATGGTCACTTTCAGGGAGCCATGGTCTTGAACGTCAAGATCCCTTTGAATAATAAAGCTGTTAGGGTCCTGCCATTAACTATCTACTTTTTTTTAACATTTGAGCTTCCAAAGTGAAACACCTCACACTTGTATGGATTAAACTTCACCTTTAATTACTCTGCCCATATCTGCAATTTCTCTTTTTCCTGCTGCATTATTTGACAACACTCTACACTGTCCCCAACTGCACTGAACGTTATATCATCTGCAAACTTATTAACTCACCCAATTAGATTTTAATCCATGTCACTTCTATATAATTGCATCGCAAACAGAAGGGTTCCAGTACAGATCCCTGTGGATAAAAGACAGAAAATGAGGTAAATGCAGAATTCTTGAAGAAATGAGGTTTTTTCAATGACAGAATAATTCTGATGAATAATCTTCTAAAGTGAGATTTTTTAAAAAATTAACCCAATATTTTAATTCATTATCCAGTACAAACTGCTTTGAAAATATTGTATCATCTTAAGTGTTGCATTCTCACATTAAATATTATTTAATTGTCATTTCAATTATCACACCATCATGAGATTTACATTTTCGTTCAATCCATTATTTATTAAGGCCAGTATCATAATGAAATATTGACATTCTTTTCAGGTCAACACACCTGCAATCAACCAAAGTTCTCTCACCCAACACTCATTTTAACTCACTCATTCTCTTTTATTTGAATTCTCGTATTAATGGAAGGATCATTAATCAGTCTTATCAATTAAGAAATTGCTAACTATTTTTCACATAAATATTTAATTTTTTTCCAACATATTGCACAATTACATTGCAATAGGGGTTTTCTCATCATTCTTAAATTTGTTATCAGCCATTTTAAAACTAATTATTACCAAAATCTAACCGGTAATCATTGTTGAAATCCAATATCTCCAGTTGTATATGTGGAACTATGTCTCAGTACATCAACTGATACAAACAATATTGCACTCTACAATCTCTTAATCTTAGCAAAAATAATTTTAAGTGTGGAATCTTAGCTGGATTGAATTGGTTGTAAGAAAAAGTGCAGTCTGAAGAAAGGTCACTGGGCCCAACTCTCTCCACAGATGCTGCCAGACCTGCTGAGTTATTTTCCAGCAATTACTGAGATTGTTTGTGATTTCCAGCATCCACAGTTTTGTTTACAATCTTGTATTTATTGTATTTCACCTCAATTCTAACATTGTTACAGTTCTGATTATTACAATAAGAGCTAAGTACTTTTCATGTTAAGCATTATTTAAATTACACGTGTTCCTTGTGTAAATAAACCAGAATTAACAAATGTTTGTTCTATGCTTTTACAATAAATCTTGAATTCTTAGAAATCACATTTTTTTGAAAATGAGGGAAGTTGTCCATCGCTGAGTAGTCACATTGAATGACTAATGCTTTATTTCCAATTCATGTGCATTAAAAAGCAGGTTAATTTTAACTTATGCACATGAATAACTGCTTCAAACAAATTGACTTACTTGATTATCATGAGATTTATGTTTATTTAAGACCATTGTTGCTTCGTTCCATCATTATTAGAAATTACTAATTCTTTTTATCCATTACACAATGGAACTGTCTAATACAATCCTAGTCCAATTATAACAATAAATATCTGAGCAGTTTTCCCTGTGAATAAACACAGTAAGTATGTGATTATAGTCCTGCCCTTCCTGCATGGGAATATTATGGTAATGTGTGTACTAGTAGACCAGGAGCCATGGGTTCAATTCCCACCTTCAACAGAGATGTGTCAAAACACCTCAGAGTTGATTAGAAAATATCTAAGTGTCGACTGAATTGCTTTTCAACCAACATTGTCTCAACTTGTAACTGTTGTTCATTATAATGATCACAACATCTTGAATTTATTTGCTTCACATCACTGATTAAAGTATGAATTGGGCTTGGACTGCTTTAGTACCTGAGAAGTAAATTATTTATTAACACTAAATAGTCACGAGATTATGCAAATTCCTTTTTCTATCAAATGTCATGGACTGTATCTTGTGGTCACTCTCATATTCACTTTCATTATCTTTTTATTTTCTTCTTAATTCAGACACAAATGTTTGAACACCGATAAAGTATGAATAAAGTATTATGCTGCTTCTAAATACCTCTCAACTTTTAATAACTTTGCAGTCTTAAAGATTCTACGGTGTAAATAATTTTTAAGGTGAGGAGGAAAGATTTAAAAGGGGTCTGAGGGGCAACTTTTCCACACTGTTTTTCACATATTGGGATGAGCTGTGAGAGGAAGGGCAGTGGCTGGTACAATTACAACATCTAAAAGACTTTTGGACAGTTTATTGGATAGAAAACGTCCAAAGGGGTATGGGAGAAACACAGGGAAATGGGACTAGTTTAGTTTAGGAAACTTGGCCGGAATGCCAAGTTAGGCTGAATGGCCTGTTTCCGTGCTGTATCAGTCTAGCATTCTACAATTCAAACTTCACTGTGATTGGGAAAGGAAAGAACAAACGGGTGTTAATTCTATTTTGTATCCATAAAAAAGTGAGATGAATTTTAAATAATTTTGTCACATGAAATAGTTTGCTCTTATTGTGATTAGAAATACAATGAATGTGAGCATTGAAGTGAAATATAATTTAATCAATTCAACTGTGTTTCCATGGTTAAAATAAAAATTGATATTCACAATCATTGTGAGTTTGTACATTGCAATATCTTCACATTACTTCATGTACTGAGCCATTATTACACATTTATACCCCCTACTGAACTGAACAATAATTAGATAGAGCAACACTTAGATTTTCGAAAATCTATCAGTACACTTGTAAGAAGGAGAAATTTAATTTTGCTACATGACTGTGCAATGTGCAGACATGAACAGGAATTATTGCAGTGAAAAGTCGTTCCAGTTTTCTGAATTCATAAGGCTGAGATTACTGTGATTATTCAAAACAGCAAGTCAGTTTACAAAGCGTTTTGCATGCAAAATGATTGGTTCCATTGTGGGATAGTTAACCTGAAAACAATCGCATTGTTTCAATGGATTAAATTAAAATATGGATTAAAATAATATATGGATCTGACGAAACACATTAGAAAGACAAACAAATTATTCTGCAATTATTATAAGGATAGTGAATTCCTAATAAATGTTGTATTCTGAACAAATAAATTGACTCAATATTTTAAAATCACTTTGCTCTGATGTTGATTAGACGTACATTAAGATCGGTAAACTGAAGACTGAAATATAATACTTAGATTGATGGATTGAGGACAATAAATGAGCCATTCAATAGTTATTGAAGAGAATTATTTTTTGTCAAAATGCAGACAATACAGAAGTAATGTATTTCATTCAATTAGTTTACTTGTCGAAACATGCTATGTGATTTTAATTTATGTAATTTTATACTGATCGATGTTCAAACATTTGTGTCTGAATTAAGAAGAAAATAAAAAGATAATGAAAGTGAATAGGAGAGTGACCATAAGATACAGTCCGTGACATTTGATAGAAAAAGGAATTTGCATAATCTCGTGACTATTTAGTGTTAATAAATAATTTACTTCTCAGGTACTGAAGCAGTCCAAGTCCAAGTACAACAAGATCTGGACAATATCCAGGCTTGGGCTTACAGGAGGCAAGTAACATACATGCCACACAAATGCAGGCTATCACATATAAGACATAACCTAACCACCATCCCTTGACATTCGATGGTGTTACCATGACTGAACACCCACTATCAACATTATCCTGTGAATAATCATTGATCAGGAACGGAATTGGTCTCACCACATAAACACAGTGGCTACAAGAGTAATTCAACTCCTGGCTCCTGAAATCCTGTCCAAACGCTACTAGGCACAAGTCAGGAGTGTGATGGAATACTCCCACTTGCCTGGATGAGTGCAGCCCTAACAACACTCAAGAAACTTGATACCATCGGAATAAAGCAGCCCGCTTGATTGGCACTGCTGCTACTGAACATCAGTGGTGGTGAGGGTAGATGTTTGTGGATGTCCTAGCGACAATCTCTGCCTCTTCTTATTAACAAAGATAAAAGAATCTTACATTGCTCAACATTCTCATCAAAACCGAGTACAGTATTCACCCCAGCCCTCTTTTATACCAACCAGCAGCATTTCCACCACCAATAGCAGCTTCTCTTAAAATATTTTGTCAGTAACTTGTAATTAACTGGTTACTACAATTACAACTGAAAATGTGTTGCTGGAAAAGCACAGGTCAGGCAGTATCAAAGGACCAGGTGAATCGACGTTTCGGGCATAAGCCCTTCTTCAGGAAGGTCCTGAAGAAGCAGTGAACCACATTTTGAAATGATCTTTCTGAACATAATATAGATCAGGTTAAAACTGAAGTCGGTGTCTTACACAACTTGCTGCAAGAACACAGACAGTAGAATCTGAGGTGATCCTGAGTATATGGAGGTGAATGTGGGAGACAAGCTGGGACTGTATTGGAGTAGTCACTGTGAGAGGGAACAAATGCTGGATGCAGGGTTTCAGCAGCTGATGGACTGACGCTCAGGTGAGCCATCGGAAACTGAGCAAGTGACCACCATCTAATAGGACAGAGAAACTGATCCATCAGCCTGAAACTGACTGACCACGTGGCTGTCAGTGACTCCAACACAAGTGAATGGAAACATTGCTCAGAGCCTGTTTCTGTAACATTCAACACAACCAGGAAATGGAAAGTGAATAATGAGCTGAAAACAAGGCCACTGCTCTGTTAGAGTCAAAATCATTCAATGTTCAGTTATTGGACATTATTGACTCTCAGAATATTCTAACCTGCAGAATCACAGTAAAAGGGGAAAGTAAACAACATTTTTGGCAAAGACAGAATGAGCCAACTGCTTGTATAAAAACAGCTCAGAACAAATGTGCTGAATCCTCCACAAACTGACAAACACAGGTACCATCAGTTTATAGATAGACAATGAAATTCTTCAGAAAAACCCTTCCCTGTTTATGGTGTGTGGTAGAAAACATTCTCAGTGAGAACTGCCACTTATTTCCTTTGAAAAGAATCTCTGTTTCCCCTCAGAAAAGCAGGTGTGCCCCAAACTTACAGACTGTCTTACAGACAAAGGAAACCTGATCAGGGACTCGCAGGTTAATTAAGCTATGAGTGACAGTCCATTGCACACAACAAGAGCTTAGACCACAACAGATTCTAGTGAAACCAACAATGCAATGAAAAAGGTGAATTAGTCTTAATAATCATGCAGCCTCTCTCAATCAAATAATCCCAGTCAACTTCTAAACATTTTAAAACTATTAATACCAATGTATACATATTTATTTACTTTCCTAATTTCCTCCAAAAAATATATATGACTATTCTCTTTAAAATATATTTTAAATGGTCAATTCATAATCACAATTCAGTTCCAATTATTCTTAGTGCAAAACAACTAGCAAACTAAAATAGTTTTCACGTCAATAATGACACTGGAAACTTTGTTATGTAGTTTACCCATATTTCCAAATATTGTTTTGGTTCATTATTCCAGTGAAGCTAAAATTCAAGTCTATTTATTTTCTCTGATATCCTTCCATTACTTTATTCCCTAATAACAATGCCCATGGTGTAATGGGTGACAAACATTAAATAAAATTGAATTTTCAATGCAAGAACTTGTACAAATAATCACATATTATTCAGTTCATTCATTATCGTTGATTATGAGGGTTATTTTCACTGTATGATCATGTTAAATTCACTTAAATAATCAGAGTAGAATTTTCACCTTTAAAGATATGTAAAGTGAATGTCAAATTATTAATATTTCAAGTAAAACCAAATTCACATTTTGCTCTGTGTTATTCCAGGAATGACAGGATGTGTTGAATTATTATGGGAAACAGGAACAAGTGAAGGTGGTGGCTCTCTGACGTGAGGCCTTAAAGCCAAAGGGCCAGGTGGTAGTTACAGTGGGGGAGGTACCGAGTGCCCCGCTGTCCTCAGAAGGCAGTGAGGATGGTGACACTGACTGGAACGGGTTAGATGACAAAGCATCCACGTATGGACAGAGGGACGACAATGGGTGGGATGACCCACCGCCCTATAAGGTCCAGAAGGCCGTGTCTGTGGCACCACTGGGCATCAAAGGTCAACTTGGACAGACAGTAGGGAGCAACAAAGGGAACTGACAGAAACCAAACATGAACCGTTCACCTGCTGAATAACAGATGTTGGTGTGTTAACACCCAGCCTGATAGAGAAATGGTAATAACGGGCCTTATTGGGACAATATGGATGAATTAGTTGAGGTACAGTCTCACCGATGATGGTGTTAGGCCAAAATCCTTTATGCCAAGATGCCCGTACAGCAGAACCTGTCTCTGCAATGAGTGGGTGAGGGTTTGAGCCCCCCCCCAGTGCACAGCCGATGACTGCCTCCAGGCATTCACAGATATTACAGGGATACACTGGGGAGGGGACAGACTGAATGGGCTAAAATAACCTTGGTGTCTCAGGGAACCAAGGGTATTATCGAGGCTCATACAGAGAGGAAGCCTGAGGTGTGTAAGGACCACGGGGGATTACCAAACCCCAACCTGTGATGATGAAATAGGTTTGATGTATTTAACAGATGACATGGGACCCTATTTAACTGTAATTATAAACGTGGGACTGCCAGTGGGAGATCATTCTGATCACATTCTGAATTGGGCCATGAGAGCTGAGACAAACTCAGAAACACAGGGAGGGTAGTACAGTACAGGGAGGGTACTGCAGTACAGGGAGGGTAACCAGACCCACAATGTTACAAGGGAAGCAGGAAAGGGCACATAGACAAGGAACGTAGGCAGAGAGAGGGAGATAGATGTTCACATTGTGTGTGTGCCTGTGTTCACGTAGGCACATGAATATTCATTGACGCTGTGTTTGGGAACCAGCAGAACAAATATTAATAAAAGGAGCATCTATATCAGTTACCGAAACGGATTTGCCCCTCACCCCTCAATTACTAAAATGAGAGCAGTTGGAGAGGGAATCAAGGAAGCTGGATGAAATAAATCTGTCCCAATGCAGATCATCGATATGGCAAAATATATTCAGATATGGGAGTGTGAAACTGAGGAAGGGACCATTCTGGAAGTTGCCATTTTAGAACAGTTCAGAGCAACTATTGATGTAGAGGCACAAACTCTAATATGGGTACAATCTGGCCAGGCCCAGGACAGGAAGCAAAGGAGAGGCGACATCTCCAGAGTAGTTACCTTGCAGGGAGACTGGAACAGTCACAGAATCTGGGGAGTTATAGCTAGGACCCAAACAGCAGGGCGGGTAACTCAAACAGGAATGTGGGTTATTATCTGTAGATCCTGTAAAGATCGAGGGCCCTCTCACTCCCCACCCAAACTGGATCCCATTAAAGCTGGGGCTGAGAAGGCAATAATTGTGACAGTAACAGATTGAGAGAAGCAGGGAATAGTCAGACCAACAGTATCCCAGACTAACTCACAGAAGCCGGACAGCTCATCCCACCTCACTATTGATTAGACCTCCCTCAGTAAATCTGCCACTAAAGAGTATCCTACAGTAGTGAACCACACCACTTTATTTAATGGATTAAAATTGCAACAGGATACAGTCTCAGACCTTGATATTGTGAATGGGTTACTGTGGACCTAGAACGGTCAGAATAAGCTAGTATTTACTGTCTGAGGAAAGCAGTAGACCTGGATCCAGTTACCTCAGGGACCTCATAATATTCCAGTATATCCCACCGATATATGGCTGATGGAGTGCATCGATTTAATCTTACCAACACCTCATTGCCTCAGTTGGTGAGAAAGAACATATCCGGATATTACATAGAGTATTGGGTCAGGTCAGGCAGGCCGGGCTTAAAATTAACCCACAGAGCGTGGGAAGGTAGGGAGAGATGTACCTGGGACATCACATCAGGAAGATCAAATCAGGAACGGAGGGGGACAATCCCAGTGAAACGAAAGACCATGATTTCAAAACTATCCACCTGCACACTGTGAAGGGGTTAAGGCAAACTTTAGGATTGTTTAATTATTGGAGGACTTTTTTGGAGAATTACCCAGAAATGGCAGAACCATCACGAGCCCTGACAGAAGCGCGGACATTAGCCAGGTGTCAGGCAGTCAGCATATACACAGAGAGACAGCATGCCTTTGGTATAGTTCATGACCAAGTGATAGCCTGGGCTCGGTGAGGGTACATCACCCTGTCTGTGGGCACGTAGAGCATGAAGGACAGGTCAGAGAGTTAGTGGAAGCAGCTAACTTTCCCAGTGAAGCAGCAATAATGAGAATTAGAGCTCACAAGGTAGTCAAAACCCCACACCAATGGGGCAGTAAGTTTGTGGATAAGGCAGGTGAATAGACAATAGACAATAGGTGCAGGAGTAGGCCCTTCTGCCCTTCGAGACAGCACCACCATTCATTATGATGATGGCTGATCATCCTCAATTAGTATCCTGCTCCTGCCTTATCCCCATAACCCTTGATTCCACTATCCTTAATCACTCTATCCAATTCTTTCTTGAAAGTACCCAGAGACTTGGCCTCCACAGCCTTCTGGGGCAGAGCATTCCATATACCCACCATCTCTGGGTGAAGAAGTTTCTCCACAACTCTGTTCTAAGTGGCCTACCCCTTATTTTTAAAATTTGTCCTCTGGTTCAGGACTCACCCATCAGCAGAAACTTGCTTCCTGCCTCCAGAGTGTCCAATCCTTTAATAATCTTATATGTGAAATACTGACTGAAATAGTGCAGACATTTGAGGAGATGGCAATGGCCGTAGCTACAGAAGTGAGAGAGGAAGGTTTAAAGATATTCCCAGAAACAGTCCCACAACAGCAGAAACAGGAATGGGAAAAGGGTGGGGCAGTAATAGGACACGTCAGTGTCTGGATGATCCAGCAGTGCCACTACACTGTATAAGACAAACATTATTAAAAACATATCATGGGCTGGCCCATATTGGGGAGGATAAAATGCAATATCAGATGATCCACTACAATCCTTGCCTGGAACAGGGAGAAATACAGCAAGGTTTTGTCGAAGGTGTGTAGTCTGTTCACAGTGTGAGCCAGGGAAAGCAATAAAATGGAGGCAGCAGCAGGGACCCAGGGGCCCATGGGAACAATTACAGATGGATTTTACACACACACCCAATCCCAGGGAAGGAAGTCCTGCTGGGTTTTAGTAAATAGGTTTACTCAATGGGTGGAAGCATTCCCCTGCAGATTCTGACCAAGGGACAAATGTTACAGGGAACATAGCTCTTTAGCTATGTGCCCTGTTTGGTACTGAACAGAAATCCCATCCCCCATACCACCCCCAGAGCTCTGGGACAGTAGAAGGAATGACGCAGACACTGAAAGCTAGTCTGACTAAGGCTCTCTCAGAGACAGGACAGCGATGGGTTAGAGTACTATTTAGCAGCCTAATAAAACTGAGGACAACCCCAGCAAAGGGGACGGGACAGTCCCCCTTTGAATTAGTGACTGGATGGACTATGCAGATACCACAGGGTATGGTAGTGGGAGGGCTGGAGATGTGCAATGACAAGGATAGGGTTAAACCATTTGTAAAAGAACTGGCAAAGCAGCCGCATGAGCTGAGAGAATCAGAGACTGGGAAAGGAAACATGGAAATATCCGAGCTGACATTCCAAACTCTGGAGTTCAGGTCAGGGGGATCGTATGAAGTAAACACATCAAAATGCTGGACTTATCTGGGGGAGCCAGAGAGGGACCTTTCCCATCCTGTATTAGTAAGGAACTCTGAATAAACATTGGTCGTGGTGCTCAGCACAGAACTCAAGGCTCCTCTTTGATATTTCTTCCAGTAACAGTTGTGTAGGGGTATGTTGCTGGCTGGAGGTCTGTGACCAGTGCCTCTGTTCCACAAGGGTCAGAGCTGGGACATCTGTTGCTTGTAATATATATAAATGAAAAGTTTGAAAATGTAAACGTTTTAATTAGCAAGTTTGTAGATGGCACAAACTGTTGAAGTTGTGAATCGTGAAGAATGATGTCAAAGGATACAGCAAGAAAGAGATGAGTCAGAAAGTTTTGTGGGGAAATTGCAGATATATTTTAATTCAGACAAGTGTGAGGTGATGCATTTTGGAAGACACAAAGCAAGAGGAATTTGTACAATAAACGGAAGGGTCCTGAGCAACACTGATATACAGAGGGATCTTCAGTTGCAAGCTGAAAGATCCCTGAAAGTGGTGAAGGAGGTGAATGGCAGGCTTGCCTTCTTTAGTCAGGGGAGTGATAATAAAACTATGATCAGGCCACCTTTCGGGGATTGTGTGCCGTTTTGATCACCACATTATAGGAAGAAGGTGAAGGCTTTTGGGAAGGTGGAAACAGGTTTACCAGGATGTTGCCTGGATTGGGAGAGGTTACAAAATCTTGGATTGTTCTCTTTGGAAAGTCAATGTCTGTGGGGTGACCCAACTGGCACAGAGTTTGTAAACCATGGTTTACTACAGAAATTGTATCTCTTGTTAAAAAGAAGAAAGAGGCTTATGTGTTGATGAGGCAAAATGGTACAGATGAAGCAATAGAGAGTTACAGATCAGCTAGGAAGGATTTAAAGAGAGAGTTAAGAAAAGCAAAGGGAGGACACGAGCAGTTTTTAGCAAACAGAATTAAGGGTAACCCTGAAATTGACTGCGGTTAAAGTACTGCCCACATTTCTGATCCCCTTATTCCAGGGTTGATGTGATCACACCAGAGAGGGTACAGAGGAGATTGATCAGAATGTTTCTACAATTGGAAAATATCTGCTCTGCGGAAAGATTGGATAGTCTGGGGATGATTTCTGAGGAGGATGAGCTGAGATTTAATTGAAGTGATAAAATGCTGAGGAATCCAGATCGAGTGGATAGGAAGGAGCTATTCATTAACTGAGAGGTCAGAAACTGGAGGATTTAGATTGAAACTAATTCCCAGAAAGAAGGGGAGAGGAGAATTCATTTCACTCAGAGATGGTGGGGAGCAGGAACTCATTGATGGACTGGCAGAGGCAGTAACCAGCATCACATTAGAATAAAAGGACATGGATGTAACTGAGATGCTGGAACATGCAGGGCTGCGGACTAAAGTCTGCAGAATGGGATCATTGTGATTGATTTAACATTTCTCCAGAATATTAAAGTCAAGTCCAATTTGAGAATTTATGAACATCATCCGACCTGAATTCCAAATGTCAGAATAAATTTATCAGAAAGTTCAGCACAGATCGAGGACACTTGGCCTATCCTGCATGTGTTGGCTGTAATAGAATGACCCAGGCTTTACAGCGTTATGTACTCACCAATGAGAGCAGCAATTTCAGAATGTGTACTCTGCCCTCTATGTTGTTATAATCTGTTTTTTCAATGTATTTCTTTCAGAGCTGCTCACCTTGTTTCCTGGTTTCTTTCCCAGCCCTAAATCCATTCCCCATGGCCTTGAGGGACTACCATTTCTGCAATTTAATTTCTCCTGCCTTCCCCCGTGTGACAGACTGTCTTTTTGTCCTTGTCTCACCCCCACCTTGCACACAACTTGTTACATTTCTGATGGTTCCCAGACCTCTGTGACTTCACTGCGCATCCTGGGTCAGGGGCACAAGTTGTGAATTCTCTTCCTCATGAGATAATTGGAAATCTGTCTGGCTGCAATTTCCCCCAGATTTTATTTTGTAAATAAAAGAGGATTTGCGTCAGAGTCAAGTATTTGTGAGCCTTCATCCACAATCCTGAGCACTTAGACATAATATGTGACCCTCCCACAGATGTGCAGGTTTGATGGATTGTCTGTGCTAACATGGCCTGTAGTGTGTAGGTAAGGTGGGTTGTGTTAGCCATGCTAAATGTGGGGTTATGGAGGTAGGGTGGGACAGCAGGTCATTGCAGACTCGATGGACCGAATAGTCTCTTTGTGCGCCTAAGGGATTCTGTAATTCTAACTAGTTGTGATTGTTGTCACATTTTCCTAAGTCCAGGTTCATTCATCTCAGGTACACATGCTACCTTTTGTGTTTCTGTGTGTGCCCGTAGTGTTAGGTAAGGGGTAAATGTAGGGGTATGGGTGGGTTGCGCTTCGGCGGGTCGTGTGGACTTGTCCACAGTCTCCATGATTGTGCAGATTCAGTGGATCAGCCATGGGAAATGCAGTGTTAAAAGGATGGAGTGCTCCAGGTGGGATGCTCTTTGGATGGTTGGTGGGGTTTGATGGGCCAATGCTCTCCTGCCACACTGTTGAGATTCTATTCTATGATTGTGGATAAAGGCTATTCTATGATTGAGGATAAAGCAGGGTGTTCTTGGAGAGGCGGTAATAACTGGAAAGCTGAATCCAAAAATCACCACCTTCACCAAAGGAGATTTTCGGAAAATGACAGATAGTCAGGTGGATTAGCATTCCAATCTTAGATCGTGAGGAAGCGTGTAGGAGATAATGATTTTGCAATTTTAAACTGAGGGGAGACAGTGATTTATGGTTTTAGATTGCGTCGTACATTCGCAGTGTGAATATCCATCCTGTACTTTATTACAAAGCCAAGGTCACTGACAATGAAAACCAAAACACCCAGGAAACATCGCCTCACCACGTAATCTGATAAAAGAATTCTGATAAGTCTGGTTGAATTTAGAACAAAGATGAAAAGTTGGAAGATTAAATCCAATCCCAAGATCCAGTGCTTAAACAAAAGGAGACGACAATAGGATGAGGCAGGAGTTGGCTAATGTAGACTGGAAACAAAGACTTTATGGTGGGAAAGTTGACGGACAGTGCGGGAATATCAAAGAAATTTTTTGAAGTGCTCAGCAAAAGTATATATCAGGGAAAAGGAAGGACTTTAGGAAAAAAGGAATAATCTGCCATGGGTGGCTCAGGAAATAAGGGAGTCTATCAAACTGAAATAGAATGCATACAGATTGGCAATGACCATGGAGATTAGAAAAACTTTAAAGATCAACAGAAAGCGAGATGGGATTGGGGGAGAAAAGTGATTAATAGCTATCCCCAGGGCTGGAATAACAGTTTATACTGCTAGAGGGGAACATGATGTTTGGGGAACATATGGCCTCTAATTGTTGAAGCACTTAACTGTTACCATAGAGATAATCCTAAGCAAGTTAAAAATCACAGCACACTCCAAAAGCTTGTATTTCCAAATAAACCTGTTGGACTATAACCTGGTGTTGTGTGGTTTTTAAACTTTGTCCACCGGCTCCTCCACATCAGAATCCTGACAGACAGCCCCACTGAAACTGAAGTACCTATCACATACTTGAGGGAGCCACAGGGGTGTGGGGGAGGGGTGTGTGGTTTAACCACAAAGTGCTGAACAGAACTAGACTTTCTAACTGCCGTTGCCATGGAGATAATACTGAGAGACAGTCTCTATTCAAAGTCCCAAACCACAAAGGTATAAGAGTGGGAGCTGTACATTGGACAGGTGGGGAGTTACTTGATGCTGCCTGAAGGTGTTTTGCTTGTACACTATCCAGGTAACTGCCATGTCTCATCAATAAAGTCTCAAAGAAGACCTCTCTGAGTTCTGTGCCTAGTTATTCCTATCCAGCAGGGTTCAGGAATATGAGCACACAGCAGTCAGTCTTCACAGTGGAGGATACGAAGAACATGCCAGTAATTGATAAGGAGACTGAGGAAGGTGAGGACCTAGATAATAACCATTATCGTGAAAGAGTTAGAACTGGATATGCTAATGTAGCTAAAGGTAGACAAGTCTCATTGCCCTGATGGGATACATCCCAGGATACCAACAGAGTTAGTGGGAGAAATAGCAAATGCACTTAGAGTCATAGAGTCTGACAGCAGAGACAGGCCCTTTGGCCCATGCCGACCAGAAAGTCCATCCACGCTAACTCCATTTCCCTGCACTTGGCCCATTTGCTTTTGACCCTTTCCTATCCATGTATTTGTCCAAATGTCTTTTACCTGTTGTGAGTGTTCCTGCCTGAACCATTTCCACTGGCAGCTCATTCCATATACATACCACCCTCTGTGTAAAACAGTTGCCCCTCAGCTTCCCTTTTATTCTTTCTCCTCTAACCTTCAACTGATCCAATCAAGCCGTCCAATCCTTGAGTTCCTGGGAAAAAGACTGAGTGCATTCACCTTATCCATGCCTCTCATGGTCTTATACACTTCTAGAAAAGAATCCCCTCAGTTTCCTCTGCTCCAAACATAAAATCCTCCCTTGTCCAACCTCTCCCTATAACTCAGACCCCTGAGCCCTGGTAACATCCTTGTAAATTGCTCTGCACTTTTTACAGTTTAATAACTGAAACCTCCATTACATCCATCATATTTCCAGTGTTTCCCTGCGGGGCTGGAACCGACGGGACAATGCCAATGGATTACAATCCATGATCGAGAATGAACCCCTTTACAACAATCCCGTTTTCATAGTGTTCCCCATGGTGCAGGTATCCTTGTGTCTTTCTGGTTGCATGGTTAATTAAAGACTTGTCCTTCTACAAAGCAAAGTTGTGGCTTCATTGTTCCTGGGAAATGTACCATGATTTTTCAGACTTTCAAAAACAAATGAACTCTCTCTCCACACTCACCACGCTGACATGGACTTGGCTGTGTCTCAGTACTTTTCCAGTCACATTGAGATTTGAAATATTTGCCCACAGACAGAATGCACACCTTTCCATCCAGATGAAAAGGCCAATGATATTCAGATCGGCACGGATCAAGTAACTATCAGATTTGACCATGAAGTTCAATTTGTATTTCTCATCCGCAAATCCACCCTTTCAGTACCATACAACAGAGCACACAAGTTACCACTGTTAATACAGGATGGAAATTCATAAGACAATTGTAGTATTAAACTGTAGTTTTCTTGTTTCTCCCAAAGCTTTAAACCTCAGTCTCACAGTTTCTCTCTTCTGTGAACTGAAATCCAAACCAATCCCCCCACTCCTTTCCTCCACACCCAGTTCTCACACACTCTCTCTTCGAATCCAGTTTCCTAGCTCCTGATGAGAACCATCCTGCATACACAGCTTCCTGCACACTCTGGCCAAGACCCATCTTACTAAAATGAGCCAAATTAGAATTCTAATTGCAGGCCCATCCTTGTCCCTTTCCATAACAACCCTGAATCTTCACAAAAGAGTTCTAATAACTTTCTGCAAAACGCTGCACCACTGATAGTCTGATCACATGTCAGGGTAGCAAGAGAGGGGCCATTCCCCTGGGTCCTGCTCCTAGAGGGATGAAGCTGCTAATGATAGATTAATCCCTCACACCCACAGCCTCCTTCCCAGGCACTGACCTATACTGTGCATAATCCCACAATTGCCAGCACTGCACCCATGCACTTGTCTCCCCTCCTACAGCACGAGCTCCCGATCATACAGGAGTCCAGGTGATTGACAGCAGCTGCTGCCCAATATATCAGAATCCCTACAGTATGGAAACAGGCCCTTCGGCCAAACAAGTCTATACCGACCCTGCAAACAGTAACTTACACAGACCTATGCCCCCTAACTAATTTAATCAATACTATGGGCAATTTCGAATGGCCAATTCACCTGCCCTGCACATCTTTAGATTGTGGGAGGATGCACAAACCCCACACAGACAGTCGCCTGTGGCCGGAATCGAACTGGGGTACCTGGTGCTGTGAGGCAGCAGTGCCAACCACTGAGCTGTCTCTATAGGGTGGAGGGGGCGGGGCTGGAGGACTGGGACAACGAGATTGTAAACAATGAATGAATGTGGTGAACACTGGGGGATGGACAGGTCAGTGAGGGACAGGAGCAGTGCAGCAGCAGGAGGGGATCCTGGACAAACTGAGCAATGGGAGAGTCTGACAGGAGAGAAACTACAGGAAGGGTCTGTTTGGAGGCTCAGGCAGGGACAGCTGGGAGACAGTATGGCCTGGTGGCTTGGGCAGGTTTACTAATCAGCCTCTTCAAAGATGCTGTTACTCAACTCTGAGCCTGATCCTCCTGATCCAGAGGTAAGGACACGTACACTATTTCCTGGTGGGCAAGGGATACAAGGACTGCCTTTCAAAAGGAACTCCCCTGTGTTGGTGACATGAACAAGACTCAATACAGACTCACTGAGAAAATGCTGGCGTCCTTGAACTTCATCCAGAATATTAACACCTATAACTGGGCAACGCAGACCCCAATGTACAGAGTTAAATCCTGGATACCAATAACAGCTTTGTGCATGGGAAATCATATCTCATGAATTTGACTCAGTTTTTTTGAAGAAGTAACAAAGAGGATTGCTGAGGTCAGAGCATGGACATGATCTCCATGGACTTCAGTAATGTGTTTGACAAGGTTCCTCATGGGAGGCTGCTCAGCAAGGTTAGATCACATGGAGTACAGAACTGGCCCAAAGGTAGAAGGCAGAGGGGGCTTTTCAGGCTGGAGGCCTGTGACCAGTGGAGTCTCACAAGGATCGGGGCTGGATCCACTACTTTTCGCCATTTATATCCATGATTTGGATGTGAACATAAGAGGTATTGTAAGTAAGTTTGCAGATGACACCAAAATGGGAGGTGTAGTAGCAGGGAAAAAGATTACCTCAGAGTACAAGAGGATCTGGATCAGATGGGTGAATGGGCTGAGGAGTTCAGTTTAGAAAAATGCGAGCTGCTGCATTTTGGAAAAGCAAACTTTAGCAGGACTTATACAGTTAATAGTAAGTTCCTGGTGAGTGCTGCTAAACAAAGAGTCCTTGGAGTGCAGGTTCATAGTTCCTTGACAGTAGAGTAGCAAGTCGATAGGATAGTGAAGGCGGCAGTTGGTCTGCCTGTCTTTATCAGTCAGAGCATTGAGTATAGGGGTTAGGATGACATATTGTGACTGTAGAGGACATTGCAAAAGTTGCCGAATCAATATTCCATTTAATTCTGTTCTCCTTCCTATCAGGTGGATGTTCTTAAACTTTAAAGAGGTCAGAAAAGAATTATAGCATGTTGCCAGGGTTGGATAGGCTGTTTTCCCTGGAGCGTCAGAGGCTGAATGGTGACCTAAAGAGATTTTTAAAATCAGGCTGGGCATGGATAGGGTGAATAGACAAGATATTTGCCCTGCAGTGGGGGAGTACAGAACTAGGGGACTGGGAAGGAGGGTCGGCAGACAGAGGGTGGTTGGATCGAGAAGGGTGGGTCAGAAATGGGTGGGGAAAGAGAGGGGGGGGATAGAAAGGGGTGGCACAGAGACAGATGGGGACAGAAGGGGGTTTAGAGAGGAGGGGAACAGACAGGGGGAAGGGGGGGGGGGCAGAGACCAACAGAGGTAGGGGGAGAGACAGACAGACAGGGGGGAGAAAGAGAACAGACTGTTGGGGGGTGGGGAGACAGAGCATGGGGAACAGACAGAGTGGGGGGAGGGGGAGAAACAGAGTGGAAAGATGGAGAGTCATTTTGTAGATCTAAAACTCAACCCAGTTCCTGTTTTCTCATCCTGACCTTAATTCCCTCCGAAGAGCTCAGAACAACTGCTTAGTTCTTGGAAAGTAGAGTTTCAGAGAGATCAGGTGCTGAACATGGCATTTGGGACACTAACATTGAATGGAATGCGCTGACCAATAAATGGACTCTGGTTCGATTCCACTGTCTGTGCGGTGTTTGCACATTCTCCCTGTGTGTCTGCGTGGGCTTCCTCTGGGTGCTCTTAATTTCCTCCCACAATCCAAAGACACGCAGGTTAGCTGGATGAGCTTTGGGTAATGGTAGGGTACAGAGTTAGGGTGGAATGCTGTTCCGATGGTTGGTATGGTCCCATGGGCCGAAAGGCCTGCTTCCACACTGTAGGGATTCTGTCACTGAGTATAGGGGTTAGGAGGGCACGTTGTGGCTGAGTAGGGCATTGGGGAGGCCAGTTTTAGAATATTACATTCAATTGTGGTCTCCCTGATTTCAGAAAGATGTTACCAGAATAGGACTCAACCTCTGAATGACAAGTTCCTGGGAAGTGTTGACAGACAAAAAGACCATGCAGTGTGGGTTGACAGTTCCTTGAAAGTGTGGTTGAAGGTAGACAGGTCAGTGAAGGTGGTGTGCGGTATGCTAGCTGGTATTGGGCAGTGCATTGAGTATAGGAGTTGGGAGA
Organism: Chiloscyllium punctatum; assembly: GCF_047496795.1. Lineage (NCBI taxonomy): Eukaryota > Metazoa > Chordata > Chondrichthyes > Orectolobiformes > Hemiscylliidae > Chiloscyllium > Chiloscyllium punctatum. Next base: position 27,102,643 of record NC_092769.1, on the reverse strand, counting down.
TCATGGTTCGGTTGTACGGTTTATTGGCTCGGCCACTTTTGGAATCCCCAGACTGCTTTCAATTCCAGTCTCCCTGTTATAGGAAAGATGTTGGGAAACTTGCAAGAGTTCAGAATGGTTTTACTAGGGTGTTGCAAGTATTGGAACACGTGAACCATAGGGAGAGGCTGAATCGGCTGAGGCTATTTCCCTGCAGCACTGGACACTTTAGGTGGCTTTATTGAATTTTATAAAGTTATGAGGAGCAATGATAGGGTGACTAGCCATGGTTTCTTTTTTCCTCAGGGTAGGGGAGACCAAACAAATGTGAATCTTTTTTCCAAGGTGGAAATGACAAATTCTATAAGAGAGATGGCAAGTTTCAAGGATATGAAAACCGAAACAACTGAAGATGCTGTAAACCAGGAAGAGAAACAGAAGTTTCTGGAAAAGGTCAGCAGGTCTAGCAACATCTGTGAAAAGAAATTAGAGTTAACGTATCTGAGGAAGGGTGACCAGACCCGAAACTTTAACTGATTTTTCTTCACAGATGCTGCATGATCTTCTGCGCATTTCCAACAACATCTGTGCAAGTTTAAAGGGAGTTGTTTGGAGTATATACCTGAGAGGAACTTTATAAAGTGCGAGTCAGACCACATCTGGAGTAATGACAGAAGGTTTGGTCCCTTTATTTAAGGAAATACATCATTTCATCAGAGGCATTTCACAGAAGATTGACTGGGATGAACCCTGGTTTGCAGGGATTATTTTTTAAGAAAAGGCTGAAGACGTTGGGACTTTACTCACTGGATTTGGGAAGAATGAGAGGGGATCTCATTGTAACATGTAGGATTCTTAAGGAGTTTGACAGGGTAAATACTGAGAGGATGTTTCTCATCATGAGGGAGTCTGGAACCAGATTCTGGGTCAGTCACAGAATCACGGATTCTGTTTTGGATTCGTCAAGTTTAAGGCAACACCGACACAGGTCAGGGGTTTCATAAGCAATGGAGCTGGGGTGAGGTGGAGAGAAGCAACATTTTAAGAGATTGTAATTCCTGGTGTTTGTGATTGTGTAGATGTCTGATCAGAAGGTCACCTTGGGGTCAGATATGAGAGCAATATTGTCAAGAGTGTGGTTCTGCCTCAGACAGTTCCCAGGGAGAGTGAGGGGCTCAGCAGTAAGGGAAAGTGATTTGTAATAGCAACTGAAGGCAATGGGTTTAACCATTGCAATGTTCCGTTGCAGGAAATTGCAGCCAATCGCGTAGTGGGAGTGTGATGAGCAGTTTGATAACTGAGTAATGGAGAGGGATGATGGGGAGGGGGAGCGAGGCATTGTCAGTGTACATGTGAAACCTAACACGGTGCTTTTGGACAATGTCACTTCCTGGCAGTATGTAGGTGAGAAACAGGAGGGACCAAGGAGAGATCCTTAAGGGACACCAAATACAAGGGAATTCAGAAAGGAAAGGGAGAGTCAGGATGGAGTAGGTTTTTGCAACAACGGTGGGGTCAAATATTAGTTTGTAGCAGAATGGGAGAGAAGGACATAACCAGAAAAGACAGACAGGTAGAACAAGGAACAATATCTGTGAATGGGGGAGGGGGGGTGATGAGGAGGAGGAGCAGCCCAACTCCAAAAGCACTATTCCAACATCAGTGACATCACCCAACTCCACCCTAGTCTCAGCTCATTTACTGAAATACTCGTCCATTCCTGTGTTATCTCCAGACTTCATTATCCATACACACTCCTGGCCAGCCTCCCACATTCAACTTACATATAATCTCAAGAGTATCTAAAACCCTACTGCCTAAGTGCTCACTTGTACCAAAACTTGTTGATCCAATAAAAGACTCCTATTAACAAGCAACAATTTAAAATTCTCTCCCTTGATGTAATTCCTGGCTGTGAACATCCCTGTCTTCCTGCACCACACAACCTGTGAGATCCCGACAACTCATTTTCTTTCAGACTCCCAACGATGTTTATTCATTGCTTCACCTGTCTGGCTGTTTCTACTGTTGCCAAGGCAACACGGTCTGGAATTCCCACTCTAACCCCCTCAGACCTGCTTTCCTCCTTTAAGGTATTCCTGAAAACCTGCTTATTAGGCAATTCTTTTGATCACCTGACCTAATATCCCCATCTGTGGCCTTATGTCAGAAGTTCTCAATAGTATTTCTGTGGAATTATAGCCATGATAAAAAAAAACTGTTGTTGATTTGCACATACATTGTCAACTCTTCAATGTTACTGAGTGAATAATCTATAACAGCTCTTACCCAACCATATTGTGGGGGCACCTTCACCACACGAACTGCAGCAGTACTTTGAAGTCAAACATCACCTTCTCCACAGGCAATGGGGCTTTGGCACCGATCACTGGTATCTGTGGAGGGAGAAACACAGTTGATATTTCAGGGAATGCAAAATGCATTATAGGGAGGGAAAATGGTGCAGAATTTGGATTTTCAAATTTGTGTTTTACAACGTGCACTAAGTTCTGTAAAACCTCTCATCCCATACCATGAAAATTCCCTTCTCTTCCTGGTCAATATGTCTTTCCTTTCCCCTGCCCTTCACCTTCACACATTTCCAATGCCTTGGCCACAACAACACTGTGCTGTCAGTGAAGTTTATCACGTGGTTGAGTATTGCCCTGCCCCTCATTCACTCCGATTGGTTGAAGGACCAACTAGCACCTCTAGCTCCCGTTCCCCCACTCTTATTGGTCCTGCGCTGACATCAATAATCCGAGGCCCATTGTGGGCTGGAGCATGCTCAGTGCTTCCTGATTTTGTTGCTGTTCATCAGGTATGAAAGAGAGAGGGCTCATCCCTGTTTCTCCAGATGTCAGACAATAACAACAACTACCTGCATTGTATGGAGCTTTTCACATTGACAAATCTCCTCAAATGCTTCATAAATGATGGAAATGTTGATTAAAGAGAACGATTTTTAGATACATCTTTAAGGCACAGAGAGGGAATTAGGGATGATATTCCAAAGGTTTGTGTCCTCGGTAGCTCCAATCGTGGAGTGATATAGGTGGGGAACAGCTTACAATGGAGACAGTTAGTGGCTAACCATAAGTTAACAACCTCATGTCATAGCCCTCCATCCAACACACCAGGCCTCGTTCTCACAGCCTGTCATTACACACTACCTATGGTTAGCCACTAACAGTCTCCATTAACAGCTAATCACCCTCCCCCACTCCTTTATCCAACCGTTCTTCTCACTCTATCCCCACCTATCCTTTACTCCTTTTATCTCCCACACACTAACTTCTGCACATAAACTGACTTTTTTTCTCAGTAACATCTGTTCTGTGGAAGGGACACCGGATCTTAAACTTGAACTCTGATTTCTCATCACAGATACTGCCAGACCTGCCGAGCTTTTCCAGAACATCCTGGTTATTGTTTCTGATTTACATCTTCTGCAGTTCTTTTGGTTTTAATTTACCGGGAGTTTGTAATTCAGGTCCCACAGCCTCTGTCCCAGTCTCTGCTGTCTCTCCCAACCCCAAACAGTGACACTGCACCTGCACAGCTCATGGACAGGTGTCGTCTTGCTGGCCACACCCCTCATTCACTCCCATTGGCTGCAGGACCACACAGACTCTCCTCCCATTGGTCTGGAGCTGCCGTCAATCAGCCGGGCCCCATTGTGATGAGAATGGAGGGCTAATCCCTCTTTCTGCCCTGGGATGAGCTTCATCATTCACAGTGAATGGGGCAGTATCACAGAGCACAGGGCCTGGGGGCTATTCAGCCCATTGGGGCTGTACTCTCTCCCTCTGGAGATTCTGCAAATCTGTCCCAAGTCCCCTCCCACGTGCCCATAGCCCCCCAAATCTTTCCTTAAAAAGTAAAATTCCAAGTCTGTTTCAGAATACCTGCTGAATCTATGTCGTTCAGACTGTTCCAGATGCTCAGAACTTACTGAGTAAAATAGTGTTCACATTTTCACCTTGTATTATTTGCCAATTACTTGAAAGTAGTTACTAAAAATTGTGACAGCGTTAACAATTCCTCTCTCTCTCTGCAAATTCAAGACCTTGGAACCAAATCTGCACCAGGTTAAAATCACTGCTTCACCTTCTCAGCTCCAAGGATAATTATCTGTGCTTCAGCTAGCTCTCCGCAAAAGAGAGGAATGCATCTTAATTTATTAAGATCAAAGAAACAGACCTTCAGTCCAATTCGTCCGTGCCAACAAGGAATCTTAAACTAATGGATTCCCATTTACCATCTATTGGCCTGTATCCATCAAAACCCTTTCTACTCATGTACCCAACTGGAAGCCTTTTAAATGTTGTGATTTTATCAGCCTCCACTACTTCATCTGGTAGCCCCTCCCATACACACACCACACTCAGCTTGAAAACGTTGCCATTTAGATCCCTTTTAAATCTTTGCCCTCTCAACTTAAACCCAGGTGCTCTAGTTTTGGACCCACCTAACCTGAGGAAATAGGACCCCGGCTGCTCACCTTATTCACACCCCTCGTGATTTTATAAATCTCCATGAAGTCACCTCTCAGTCTTTGACTCTCCAGAGAAAATAGCCCCAGCCTATTCAGCCTCTCCCTGTCGACCAAATCCTCTAATCGTGGCAACGTTTTTGTAAATCTTGTCCAAACCTTTTCAAGTTTCACAACATCCTTCCCAGAACAGAGTAATTCAAACTGAAAACAGAATTCCAGAAGTGGCTTAATCAATGTCCTGTTGAGCCACAATATGACATCCCAGCTTCTGTATTCAATGCATTGATCAATAACGGAGAGCGTTAATGGAGTCCCATTTGCCAGCGGTTCACCCTTATCCCTCTAAAACCTTCCCCTTCACGTACCCAATCAGATGCCTTTTAAATGCTGCAATTGTACTAGCCTCCACCCCTTCCTCTGCAGTTCATTCCATACTTGCAATGCCCTCAACATGAACACGATGCCCCTTAGATCCCTTTTAAATATTTTCCCTCTCACCTTATGCCTGTACCCTCTAGTTCTGGACCCACCGAACTTGGGAAAAAGTCCCTGACTGCTCACCTTATCCATGCCCTTCATGATTTTATAAGATCACTTCTCAGACTCCAACCCTCCAGGGAAAATATTCCCAGCTTATTCAGCCTTTCCCAATAGCTCAAACTGTCCAACTCTGACAAAATCCTTGCAAATGTTTTCTGAACCCTTTCAAGTTTCTCAACATTATTCCAAGAACAGGGAGATTGGAACTGAATACAGAACTCCAGAAGAGCTGTAATCAGTGCCCTGCCCAGCCACAAAATGACTTCACAACAGCCGCATTCAATGCATTGACCAATAACGGGGAGTGTACCAATTGCTGCATTCACTCCCCCGCCTACCTGTGACTCTACTTTCAAGGAACTATGAACCTGCATTCCAAGGTCTCTTTGTTCAGCAATATTCCCCAGGACTTTACCATTAAGTGTATTAAGTCCTGCCCTGATTTGCCTTTCCAAAATACAACAGCTCACATTTATCTAAATTGAACTCCGTCTGCCATTCCTTGCTCCAATGGCCTATCCGATCAAGATCCTGTTGTATTCTGAACTAATCATCTTCACTATCCACTACATCTCCAATTTTAGTGTCTTCTGTAAACCGACTGACCATACCTCATATATTCACATCCAAGTCATGTATTCAAGGGCCCAATATCCATCCTTGCAGCACATTGCTGCTCACAGGCCTCCAGTCCGCAAAGCAACCCTCCATCATCCTCTGTCTCCTACCTTCAAGGCAGTTTTGTAATGGCTTGCTCTCCCTGCATTCCATGTTATCTAACCCTGCTAACCAGTCTGCTTTGTGGAACCTTGTTAAATGTCAATATAAACATTATTCACCGCCTGGCTGAATCAATTTTCTTTGACACTTCAAAACACTCACTCAAGTTAGTGAGACACAATTGTGCATGTACAAAGCCACATTGACTCTCCCTGTTATTCCTTACCTTTCCAAACAGATGGATATTCTGTCCCTCAGAATCCCTTCCAACGACTTGCCTGCCACTGACTTCAGGCTCACTGTTCTCTTGTTCCATGGCCACTCCTTACCACCTTTTTAAAAATAATGGCACCTCACCTGTCGCTATCAATGATACAAATACCTCAGGAGAGGCCCAACAATCAGATCCCTAGATTTCCAGAAAGTTCCAGGATACACCTGATCAGGTTCCAGGGCTTTATCCACCTTGATGCGATTTAAGACATCCAGTACCACCTCCTCTGTAACATGGACACTTTTCAAGTTATCACTGTTTATTTCTCCAAACTCTCGAGCTTCCATATACTTCACCAGTAAAAATGACGTGAAATATTTGCATATCTTTCGCACCCCTTGTGGTTCCATAGACAGCCTTGTTGACCTTTAAGGGGTCCTATTCTCTGGTCCAGTTAATCTTTTGTCTGTGATGTATTTGTTTAATCCCTTTGGATTCTACTCCAGGACATCCCAGAAAGGCCGACTTCAAGGACCGTAATTTTCCTCTGACTTGATCAACAATGCCCTCCAACACATACCCTTCCCGCACCTCCGCCTTTACCCCACCCCTCCAGACACAATAAAGAATATAACCCTGCGGTCTTCACCTTCCACCCCACTAATCTCCAGATACAGCGCATTAACCTCTTATTTCTGCAACCTAAAGTCAGACCCCACCACCAGAGACATATTTCCCTCCCTAACCCTACCTGTGTTCCGCAGAGACCATTCCCTCTGCATCCCCCATGTTCGGTCCACACCCTCCCACCAACCCGCCCTCCACACCCTTGATCCTCCCTTGCCGCCACGGGAATGTAAAACGTGCGGTCACTTCTCCCTCTGACCTCTGTCCAAGACCACAAAAAGATCTTTTCTCAACAGGCAGAGATTTGCCTGCACATCCCAAAACCTCATCTACTGCATCTGGACATGATGGGAAATTTAACGTGGTTCATCCAACTAACCTACACATCTTTGGACTGTGGGAGCAAACTGGAACACCTGAAGGAAACCCTCACAAACACTGGGGAGAATGTGCCAACTTGAACACAGGCAGTCGCCTGAGGTTGGAATCAAACCCAGGTCCCTGGTGCTGAGGAAGCAGCGCTAACCACTAAGCCACAATACTGTGGATCTTCTGTGCTGATGTGCTGCCCCACTGATACCTCAGTCAATCACCCTGCCTCATGTCCTAAGTGGCAGTGATGACGGAGTGAAATTATCACTAGACAGTTAATCCAGAGACCCAGGTAACGTTCTGGGGACCTGGGTTTGAATCCCATCACGGCAGATTTTGGAACGTGAATTCAATAAATATCTGGAAAAAAATAATCTAGTGACGACAAGGAATCCATTGTCAATTGTTGGAAAAACCAATGTGGTTCACTCATGACCTTTAGGGAAGGAAAATGCCATCCTTACCTGGTCTGGTCTGCATGGGACTCCAGATCTATAGCAACGTGGTTGACTCTTAACTGCCCTCTGGGTAAACGCAGCAATAAATGCTGGCCGAGCCAGTGACAGCCTCATCCTGTGAATGAATAAAGAAAACAGGTCAAGGTTTTGTTCCTTCTCTAGTAGGTACATCCTACAAACTGAATCTGAAATGTTCTCGTACACACTGAACAAATACCTTTCCATCCAAGCCCTGAACACTACAGCACTCCGAGGACATGTTGGCAAAGTTAAAACCCCTTATCATTGCATCCATATTATTCTTACAGATAACTGAGGTCTCCTGGTAAAATTGTGTCTCAATTCCCCGCTGACTGTTGGGAGAGAGTCTATAATACAATCCCAGTAAGATGGTCATCCCTTTCTTATTTTTCAGTACCAAACAAAATAACTTGCCTGGAGGTACTCCCAGGAATATCCTCCCGAAGCCCAGCCATAATGTTATCTCTAATCAAAAACACCTCTCTCCCTGCTCTGTTGGCCCCTTTCTATCCTTGCTATAGCATCTATACCCTGGAACATTAAGCTGCTAGACCTGTCCATCCCTGAGTGATGCCTCTGTAATTGCTGTAATATCCCAGTGCCATGTTCAAAACCATACCCTGAGCCCACCTGCCTGACCTGTCAGGTCTCTTGCACTGAAATAAATGCAGTGCAACTCGTCCGTCGCATCTCATTCTGTGACTTGCTCTTGCCTGCCTTGACAGTCTGACCTGTGAACAGTACCAGCCTCAGACTCACCTCTTTTCTCACTATCTCTTTAGGATTACCCCGACTCCCTCACAGGTTTAATACCTCCCTAGTGGCACTAGCAAATCTCCCTGCTCGTCAGGACCCCATGTTTTCCCCTTCCGATGTCATTGGCACCAATGTACAATGTCCTCCCACTGGTTATTTTCTCTTTTGAGAATATTCTGCTCCCTCTGTGAGACATCCTTGACACTGGCACCAGGGCAGTGCCACCCCATTCTGATGTCTCACTGTCAGCTGCAGAAACGGCAGACTGTGCCCCTGACTAGAGAGTCCCCTATCACCATCGATCGTGTGGAACTGGATATACCTCACGTTGTGTTCGAAGCCAGTCTCAGTACCAGTAACTTGGCTGTCAGCGCTACATTCCCCTGAAAGTCTATTACCACCTACATTTTCCAAACCAGTATACTTGTCTGAGATGGGGATAGCCACAGGAGACTCCTGCAGTACCAACCTACCCCTCCTAGCTTTCCTGGAGGTAACCCATCTACCTGACTGTATCTGCAGTATCCTGCATTCCTGAGACTGCCACCTATCACATCCCACCCCCACCCCGGCTCCTGTCAATTCCTCACTGCCTTTAATCACTCCTCCACCAATCCATGCAATCCAATAGGATTTGCAATCACACTTCCTGCAGACATAATCATCAGGATAATTGAAACTCTCCCTAATCTCTCACATCCAACAGGAACAGCACGCCACTCTACAACAGGCCATCTCTCCGCCTTAACAATCTACAGACCAAGACAAAGGCACAGTCTTACTGCTCGAAAAATACTGCCCGAGAATAACTTAATGCTTACGTTTTATATCTTAGACTTTTAATCAAGAGACACTAAGACATTAAAAAGAAATCCTCACCTTACACAGTATAGCAGATTTAATAAAATAAAACCGATTAAGATTGATATTTGAAGAGACTGAAACTCACTGAGCTGATCCCCAGCTCTGAGTACTTCCAAGGGTGAGGTCTCTCTGAGGGCAGCTGTGAAATGTCTCTGTTTCTCTTCTCTGTCCACTCCAATTCCAGAGAGGTTTTTAACTTCTCAGCAAGTCAGCTCAGAGAGGTCACTGCTTGGTTTTATTCCCTGGGGGTTGCCCTTGCTGCCCAGACCAGTATTTATTGGCCACCTTTACTTGTCTTGGAGAAAGTGGTGGTTAACTGCCTCCCTGAAATGCTGCAGTCCATGTACACCACAGTGATGTTTGGACAACAATCCCCCTCTGGCCCCACAACCCTCCCTGTCTCTGTAATCCCCCTCCGGCTTCAGAAATTACATGTCTGTGGCATAAGATTTTTATTTGGATTCATTTTTGTTTAATAACCAACCCCGCCCCCGCCCCCAAAAAAAAGTGAAATATTTCGCCCCAAACAAATTTCTGTTGATTGACCTTTTGGAGAGGCTGACACATGGACGTTGCAGTATTTTATCTCACATTGTACACGCAGAATGATGGAAATTTCTTTTAAACATTGCTAAAAAGGGAGGCAATGGCTTAATGGTATTCCTGCCAGATGAGTGATATGTACAGTGTTCCGATGATTAGGGATAGAATCCCAACATGGCTGATGGCAGCATCGGAATTCAATACAATCTAGAATGAAAAGGCGAATGATGACCATGAAACTATTGTCGAATGTTAGAAAACCCATCTGGTTCACTAATGTCCTGTAGGGAAGGAAACGGTCATCCTCACCTGGTCTGGCCTACATGTGACTCCAGACCCACAGCAATGTGGTTAACTCTCAACTGCCCTCAGGAAAAGTACTTTAAAAACTGTTAACAAATACTCCGCAGGTATCACTTAAAAACTGGCTGTTCCCATTGGGACTGTGAATTTCTGAAAGGCCTGAACTAAAACGGAGTTTCAGCTTCACCTTCTCCCTGTCTCACCCCACTCTGTTTACACCCAACTCCAGAACACTCTCATTGAGCCAAGCAGCCCTCACAGTGCAGCCCTGTCATTTTCATTGTCTGCTCACACCTACACTGCCCTCAGCCTCCTGTACTGTTCCAATGCATCTCAATGGGAGCTCAGGGACAGCATCTCATCTTTCAATTCAGCCCTTTGTAACCCAGAGTCAACATGGACCTCAGCAGTTTCTGAATGAACAGACAGTTGTCAGAAGCTGGAACATTCCACCTGAAAAGGTACTGGAATTTGAGTCCAAAAGGACTTTTAATGGGAAGTTTGCAGGTAATTGAAAATATGAAGTTTACAGGTTAACATCATGAAGTGGGTGATTGGGTCTGAATCTGAGAGTTCTTACAAAGAGAGAAGGTGTAATTTGGATAAATCTGTGCTCCCTCTCAGGCCAATATCTCCTTCCTCTGCTGCAGGGCCCAGAACACAGCACACACCCAAAGGGTGATCAAACCACGAATTTGTACATCTTTCTGCTTAACAAAAATATTGGAGATATTTTCCCACAAACAGATCAGACAAACCTTTCTCCTTCCACAGTTAAATGCCAATGATATTCAGATCCTGATTACTCCATTGACTGTAAAAACTTGCTTTTGAGATCCCAGCCTCAATTATTCTGATTTAATATCCTCAGAAATGAATTCACAAAACAAAACTCACAGTCAGGGCAGGAAGAATATAAGAACATACTTTTTTCTCGGTATGTGCTTGATGTGTAAATGCTTCTCTTCAAGTTGCACGCCCCCCCCCCCCCCCCCCCCCAATCCTATGAAGGGGACATGCACATGTGCCTCACTGTACCTTGCCCCTAATAAAGATGGCGGCCATATCCCAGGACCTTTCACCACCTGAGGGCTGCAGCCATTTTCCCATCTGCTGCAAACGCGGGATTAAGAGTTTCTAATTCAGATTTACGAACCGCACAGAGTGTAATTAAAACTTCCCAGTCTAAAGTGACTCATTATCTCCCTGCCTCCGAGGCCACTCTCCCCTTCCCTGTTTCCGCCTCCCACATTCACCGACGGCCGTGTCACGTGGCACTGCATCAGCTGAGTTACTGGTGCTGTGTCATCCCACTGGTCGCGCCCCTTATTCACTCCCATTGTTTGGATGACCAGCTGGTTCCACTTGGTCCACTAGTCCCACCACCTTTTCCTATTGGTCCGAAGCTTCCACCAATCAGCTGGACCCCATTGTGAGGTCAGTGGTGGGATCCTCCCCCTGTCTGAATCAAACCCAGAAGGTGTATGGATGGTGTCAATCAGGAACAACAAGCAGAAGGTGCTGGGAAAGCTCAGCAGGTCTGGCAGCATCTGGGAACAGGAATCTGTCCAGTGGCCCTTCCTCAGATCCGATGGGAGCTGGGAAAATTAGAATCCTGACAGTGTGGAAACAGGCCATTCAGCCCAAAAGTTCCACAGCATCCCTCCGAAGGGTATCCCAACAGACCCATTCCCTTACCCTATTACTGTATATTTATCACGAATAATGCACCTAACCTATACATCCCTGAGCATTATGGGAAATTTAGCTTGGCCAATTCAACTAATCTGCAGATCTTTGTACTGCAGGAGATAGGGGTTAAAGAGTAAATAATAGGCAGGGACAGAACCAAAGAGAGACCAGAACATTTGGAAAGACAAAGGAGTGGATTACCATCTGGCTGGGGGGGGGGGGGGGGGCGTTGGGTGCATAGCTGTTAATGGAGGGGACAGGAACCTGTGTCTGGCAGCATCTCAGTGGAGGTGGCAGAAATGGCGACTGATGATCTACATTCTGCTGCAAAAACAGACACCGAGCTTCCAGCTGCCTGCCACTTTAACACACGAGCCTGTTCCCTGGCCAACATCTCTGTCTCATGCTTACTGCAGTGTTCCAGTGAAGCCAGAACATACCAAATGGCACCATATTTCAAGGACTGCAATTTCCCCTCCCATGTGGTCAATACAATCCACTATATCTCCTCCACTTCCCACATCTCTGCCTTTGAAACCCACACCTCCAACTTCAACAAGGATAGAACACACCCCTAAGTCCTTACCTTCCACCCAGATACAACACATCATCCTCTGTCATTTCCATCATCTACAATCAGACCGCACCACCAGATTCTTAAGGGGTTTGACAGAATAAATACTGATGTGTCTGAAGGTAATTACTGAGGAGGGAGTTTGAAACCAGATTCTGAATCAGTCACAGAATCAAGGGTTCTGTTTCGGATTCGTCACATTTAAGGCAACACAGACACGGGTAAGGGGTTTCAGTAGCAATGGAGCTGGGGTGAGGAGGAGATAAGCAACGTTTACGAGATTGGAATTCTTGGTGTTTGGGATTATGTAGATGTCTGATCAGAAGGTCAGCTTCGCATCAGATATAACTGCAATACTGTGAAGAGTGTAGTTCTGCTGCATAGTTCCCAGTGAGAGGGAGAGGCTCGGCAGTTAGGGAAAGGAATTTGTGAGGCAATGAGTTTACGCACTACAATGCTTCATTGGAGGAAACGGCACCTGATCGAGTAGTGGGAATGTGGTAAGCAGTTTGATAACTGAGTAACAGTGGAGTAATGGAGAGGGATGATGGGGAGGGAGAGCTGAGCATCATCAGTGTATATGTGCTTTTGTACAATGTCACCTCCTGGCAGTATGTACGTGAGATACAGAAGGGACCAAGGACACCAAATGCAAGGAATTCAGAAAGGAAAGGGAGAGTGGAGATGGAGCAGGATTTTGAGAGAGAAGGACATAATCAGAAAAGACAGAACAAGGAACAATATCTGTGAATCGGGGAGGGGGACTGATGGGGAGGAGGAGGAAAGAGAGTTGGAAAGTCTGTAGTTTAGTGAGATTAGGGTAAAGGGTCAAGATGAGCTCTGATAAGGCTTGACATGAGACTGGAGAAAGATGTCAGTTTAGGACAAAAACCAGGAACACTACGTGAGGCAGTTTGGCTCGGCGGGCGAGTGGGAGGGAGGGAAGCTACAGATCAGATTATCTCAGTCTTAGTGACAGAGAAACTCCATGTGCTCCAAACTCTTGTTGTTGGAGGGGAGGATGGAGGAGACAGGATGATGAACAGTGTTTCACAAAGAAACAAAACCTGGGTAAGTGATATTTAAAGTGAGTGAACAAACCTAATGTATTTAACTTTTTCCAAAATATTACAACAAATGACTGAAGTCCTGGTTCGAATCCCATCTTGGCAGATGGTGGAATCGGAATTCAAGAAACAATAACTGGAATTAGGAATCTCCTGATCTCCATGAAACCATTGTCAATGGCGAAAAAAATCCTGCCAACCTGACAGCGGCCCAGCCAGCTACTCACTGTATTAATCACTGCAAAGTCTCAACACAGGAATGAAACTGGATGGACCACTCGGCATTTAAGAAGGCACCAGAAATCACAACCACAGAATCAGCCCTCTCGATGGTGCAATGTCCTCCTCACTAACATCTGGATTTTGGTGCCAAAATGTGCCGAGCAGTCTCACAGACCAATCAAGGAACAGCCTGACAGAGTCATACTCATGAAATCAACCCTTACAGACAATGACCAGACACCACCATCACCATCCCAAGAGATTGAGATTGTAGTGATGGAAAAACACAACAGGTCAGGCAGCATCCGAGGAGAAGGAGAATCGACGTTTTGAGCCTAAGCCCTTCATCAGCCTGACCTGCTGTGCTTTTCCAGCACCAGACTCTTGACTCTAATCTCCAGCAGCTACAGTCTTCACTTTCTCCTGAAATCTCTGGATATATCCTGCCCCACCAGCAGGACAGACCAGGCAGAGGTGGTGGCACAGTGGTGTACAGACAGGGAGGATTTGCCCTGGGAGTACACAGCATTGACTCCGGAGACCAGGAGGTCTCATGGCTCCTGCTGATTACCACGTCCCATCCACCCTTGGCTGATGGATCAGTTCTCCTTCATGTTGAACAACATTTGGAGGAAGCACTGAGGCAATAAAATGGTGTCAAATGTACTCTGGGTACAGGATTTCAATGTCCACAATCGAGACTAGCTCTGCAACAGAATTACTGACTGAGCTGGCCAGGTCCTAAAGGATATAGCTGCTCAACTGAGTCTGCAGCGGGTGGTGAGGGAACCAACAAGTGTGTAAAACATACTTGATCTCATTGTTATGAATTGACTAGCTGCAGATACATCTGGCCATGACAGTATCGGTAAGAGCGACCATCACACATTCCTTTTGGCGACACAAGACTTGCCTTAAAGTTGAGAAAAACCTCCATTGTGTTGAGTGACACTATCACCGTTCTAATTGGGACAGACTTTGAAAAGATGTAGGATCTCAAACTGGGTATCTCTGAGGCACTGTGGGACATCAACAGCAGCAGAACTGTACTCCAGCACAATCTGTAATCTCATGGGTTTGTAAATCCCGCTCTCACCCATCACAATGGACAGGAAAGGAGGGCATGCCATGAGCAGCACCAGGCAGACTTAAAAATGATGTTCCAACCTGGTGAAGCTACCAAACAGGACCATCTGCATTTCAAACAGCATCAGCAGCAAGCAACAGAGCTAAACAATCCCACAACCAATGGAACAGATCGGAGCTCTGCAGTTCTGCCGCACCCAGTTGTGAACGGTGATGGACAATTAAACAACTCACTGGAGGAAGTATCACAGATATCCCCACCCTTACTGATGGAGGGGCCTCACACACCCATGCACCAGATAAGAGAACAGCATTTGCTGCAATCTTCAGCCAGAAGGGCAAAGTGGGATGATCCATCTTAGTCTTCTCCAGTGGTTTCTAACATCACAGATGTGAGTTTTAAGCCAGTTCAATTCAGTTTGAATAACATCAAGAAATGGTTAAGTAATGCAAAGGCTATGGGCTCTGCCAACATTCTGGCAATAATACTGATGGTTTGTGCTCCAGAACTTGCCACCCACCAAGTCACGTACCGCTCCAGCACTGGCATCTACCGACAATGTGAAACATTGCCCAGGGATGTTGAACACAAAAAAACAGGGCAATCCAACCCAGGCGATTTCCCTCTATCAGTCCACACTCGACCAGCAGTAAAGTGATGGAAGATGTCATCAACAGGACTACCAAGCAGCAGCTGCTCAGCAACAGCCACCTGAGCGACACTCATTTTAGGCTCCACCAGGACCACTCAGCTCCCGATTGTGTTACCGCCCTGATTCACAATCTGACAACCAGCTGAATCCCAGAGGCGAGGTGAGGGTGACAGCCCAGTCCCACTCTAAGGCCACTAAGCTGATTCCACCCTTGTCTCAGCTCATATACTCTCATCCATCTTGTGTTATCTCCAGACTTCAGTATCCAAACACACTCCTGGCCAGCTTCCCACATTCAACCTGTAATCTCAAGAAAAACTAAATCTCTAGAAAAACTAAATCTCTGCTGCCCAAGTACTCCCTCTACCAAAACTTGTTGATCCATCAAAAGGCCCCTATTCATAATCAACAACAGAGCCACAGAGATGTACAGCATGGAAAAAGACCCTTCAATCTAACCCGTCCATGCCGACCAGATATCCAATCTAGTCTCACCTGCCAGCATCTGGCCCACATCCCTCAATTTAAAATTCTCACTCTTGATTTAATTCCTGGTTGTGATCATCCCTAGCTCACTGCGTCACACACCCTTTCAGACCTCGACAACCCATTCTGTTTGAGACTCCCAATGACCTGTTAATTCATTACTTCACCTATGAGACTGCTTTTACAGTTGCCAAAGCAACAAGGGCTGAAATTTGCAGCTAAAACCTCACAGGTCTGCATTCCCCCTTTAAGACATTTCTCAAAACCTGCTTATTTGGCAATGGTTTTGGTCATTCTTCTCTGGCCTTATGTCTGAAGTTCCCAATAATATTTTGGTGAAATTATAACCATGATGATAAAACTACAAACTGTTCTTGATTTGGACATTACCTTCAAATTATCACTGTTGCTGAATGAATAATCTATAATGCCACTTACCCAACCACATTGTGGGAGCACCTTCACCACACAAACTGCAGCTGTACATGAAAGTCAAACATCACCCTCTCCACAGGCAACAGGGCTTTGGCATTTATCACTGGGATCTGTGGAAGGAGAAACACAGTTGATGTTTCAGGGAGTGCAAAATGGATTACAGGGAATGAAAATGGTGCATTATTTGATTGTTAGAAATGGAAGGAAAATGCACTTCCTTATTGGGGAAAAAAAATTCTTGACGGTCAAAGATTTTCCAGAAAAAATTTAATAAGTAGCACATGGTCAGGGGCTAGCGGCAGTGAAAAATTACCTTACAAAAATGTCTGTAAAAGTAATAGTAAAATACTAAACAGACCAAATATACACCAATTGTTCGAGACTGAGGAAGCTAGATATTGACAGTGGTCATGAGGGAGCCCAGGGATGAAGCAGAACAGTATAAGCTGTTATGATCCCACAGTCATAGAGATGTATAGCACCGACACAGACCCTTCAGTCTAACTCATCCTTGCCAACCAGGTATCCAAACCTAGTCTATTCCCATTTGCCAGCACTTGGCCCATATCCCCGTAGATGATTCCTAATCATATCATGTGTCTATATAGATGCCTTTAACATGTTTTAATTGTACTAGCCTCCACCACTTCCTCTGGCAGCTCATCCCACCTACTGCCTGAAAGAGTTGTCCTTTAGGCCCCTTTGAAATTTTATCCGTTCACCCGAAAGCAATGCCCTCTACTTCTGGACACCACTACTCCAGGGAAAACACCTTGTTCATCTACCCTATCCATGCCCCTCATGATTGTATAAACCTCCATAACATCACCACTCAGCCTATGGCACTCCAGGCAAAACAGCCCCAGCCTTTTATGCCTCACCCTGTAGCTCAAATCCTCCAACCCTAACAACATCCTTGAAAGTCTTTTTTGAAACCTTTCAAGTTTCACAGCACCCTTCTGATAGGAGGCAGGCTAAAAGTGGCCTAACGAATGTCCTGTACAGCAACATCACCTCCCACATCCTATACTCAATGCTCGAACCAATAAAGGAAAATATACTGAACACCTTCTTCATCATCCTATCTGCCTGCAACTTGACTTGCAAGGACTATGAACCTGCAGTCCAAGGTCACTTTGTTCTGCAAGACTCTCCAGAGACTTGCCATTCAGTGTACAAGTTCTGCCCTGATTTGCTTTTCCAAAATGCAGCACCTCACATTTATCTAAATTAAACCCCATCTGATCAATATCTCATTGTAATCTGAGGTCACCTTCTTCATTATCCACAACACCTCCAATTTTGTATGACCTGCAAACTCATTTACGATACCAAATCATTTAAATAAATGATAAAACAAATCCCGAAATAAACATCCATTTCTCGGAGTTTGAATGTGCTCTGTGTAAATCCTGTCCAATGACTCTGTACCAGAGAAAGGCTGCACATGCGCCTGGCTGCACCTTGCCCCCTACAAACCTGGCGGCTCCACACGTGTCCAGTGAATTCTTGCCCCGAATAAAGATGGCGGCGCGCACCCATTCCTGCAGCCACACTGAGGCAATTCCCCATTTACTGAAAACACAAGACTGGGACGTTCAAATTTGTGTTTTCCGACGTGCACATTTTGTTTGTAAAACCTCTCCGCTCATACAGAATCTCTCTCACCTCCTGCGGTTCCACAGACAGCCTTGATGATTTTTGCAGGTACCTATTCTCTGCCTGGTTACTCATTTCTCCTTAGTGTATTTGTACAATCACTTTGGATTCTCCTTAAACCTATTTCCTGAAGCAATCTCATGTCCCCTTTTTGCCCTCCTGGTTTACCTCGAGTATACTCCTACTGTCCCTATACTCCTATGGGATTCACACAAACACAGCTCTCTATACCTGCCATATACCTCCTTCATTTTCTTGACCAGGCCCACAATATCTTTCGTCAGGCAGCATTCTTTACACCTCCCAGCCTTGCCCTTAACAGGAACATACTGTCCATATACTCTCATTGTCGCAGGCCTATGGAGGCAATGGCAGATGAGGATACAGAAGCAATCATTCTCAGTAAAGAGGTAATGTTGGGAAAGATAACAGCCTAAAGGTAGATGGGTCTCCTGGCTCTGATGGAATGCATCCCAGGGACTAAAAGAGATGGTGGGGAGGTGGGGAGGGAAATAACA
Source organism: Chiloscyllium punctatum (assembly GCF_047496795.1). Classification (NCBI taxonomy): domain Eukaryota; kingdom Metazoa; phylum Chordata; class Chondrichthyes; order Orectolobiformes; family Hemiscylliidae; genus Chiloscyllium; species Chiloscyllium punctatum. Next base: position 27,084,356 of record NC_092769.1, on the reverse strand, counting down.
AACAGACCTCGTGATAATTCAATAAAATTTGTTGGATTCTGGGATGGTATTAACAGACTGGAAGCTGCAAATGTGGTGCCACTATTTTTCAAGAAGGACCAGTTAGCTTAACTTCTGTAGTGGGGAAAATGCTTGAACCTCTCAAGGAAGTAGTGGTGAGATATCTGGGTAGAAATGGTCTCACTGAGCAGACAAAGCATGGATTTATGAAAGGCAGGTCAAGTTTAACGCATTTACTGGAATTATTTGAGGATACGACGAGTGCGTTGGACAAGGTGGACTCGGTGGATGTGGTGTACCTGGATTTCCAGAAGGCATTCGATAAGTTGCCACATAAAAGGCTGCTGTATGAGGTAAAGATGCATAGCATTATGGGTAATTATCATTGATACAGGATTGGTTAACCAACAAAAAATAAAGAATGGGGATAAAGGGGTGTTTGGATTAGTGTTGGCACTACAACTGTTTGCAATTTACACAAATGTTTTGGAGTTGAGGACCAAGTGTACAGTGTCAGAGTTCACATTTGATACAAAGATGAGGTAGAGCAATGTGTGCAGAGGCCACTAAGTCTGCACAGGGATACAGATCAGTTACGTGAGTGGATCAGGGTCTGGCAGATGGAGTTCAATGTTGGGAAATGTGAGGTCATCTACTTTGGTCGGACTAACAGCAAACTGGATGATGAAATGGTGAAAATGTGCACCATGCTGCTGTGCAGAGGGAGCTGGGTGTCCTTGTGCATGATTCACAGGAAGTTGGTTTGCAGGTGCAGCAGGTAATTAAGGCAGTGAAGGGAATATTGTCCTTCCTTGCTAGAGGGATGGTTATGCTGCAGCTTTACAGGGTGCGCTGAGGCCACACCTGGAGTACTGTGTACAGGTTTGGTCTCCTTACTTCAGGAAGGATGTACTGGCACTGGAAGGAGTACAGAGGAGGGTCACTAGTTTGAGTTGGGAGTTGAGAGGGTTTGCGTATGTGGAGAGATTGAAAAAATTGGTTCTATAGTCATTGTAATTCAGAAGAATGGGAAGTTGGATAGGAAACAATAAAATTATGAAGGGAGTAGATAAGACAGAAGCAGGGAGGCTATTTCCACTGAGGGCAGGTCAAACTACAGAGCATTACCTCAAAATAAGGGGGAGCAGATTTAGGACTGAGTCCAGGAGGAGCTTCTTCAGCTAAAGGGTTGTGAATCTGTAGAATTCCCTGCCGAGTGCAGCAGTTGATGTTATCAACTTGAATACCTTTAAGGCAAAAGGTAGATTTGTGAACAGGAAAGGAATTAAGGGTTATGGTGAGAGAGCAGGAATGTGGAGCTGAGGCCATGGAAAGCTCAGCCCTGATCTTATTGAATGGCAGAGCAGGCTTGATGGGCCAGATGAAAGTTCTTGCCTTGGGCCATCAAAATTAGCCTTTGTCCAATTCAGAACCTTAACTTTTAGATCTGGTATATTATTTTCTGTAACTATTTTAAAACTAGTAGAATTATCAGAGACTCCCAACAGTGTGGAAGCAGGTCATTCGGCCCATCACATTGATACTGACCTGGAGAGCCTCCTAACCTCCCCCTGTAACATTGCATTTCCCAGGGCCAGCCAACCTGTACATCCCTGAACACTGTGGGCAATTCAGCCTGGACAATCCACCCAACCTGCACATCTTTGGACTGTGGGAGGAAACCAGAGCCCCAGGATGAAATCCATGCAGAAAACCCCAATAAGGTGATCATCCCTGAGTGATGCCTCTGTAATTGCTATAATATCCCAGTGCCATGTTCAAAACCATACCCTGAGCTCATCTGCCTTCCCTGTCAGGCCTCTTCTATTGAAGTAAATGCAGTGCAACTGCTCAGTCCGACTTCATTCTGTGCCTTGCCCTTGCCTGCCTTGACTATTTGACTTCTGAACTGTACCAGCCTCAGACATATCTCTTTCCTCACTATCTTCTTGGGTTTACACCCACTCCCTCACTGGTTTAATGTCTCCCGAGTATCACTAGCAAGTCTCCCTGCCTAGGTATTAGATATCTTCCAATTCAGTTGCAATCCATCCTTCTTATGCAGGTCAACTCTACTCCAGAGGAGATCACAATGATCCAAAAAACGTGAATCCTTTTCCCCTGCACCAGCTCCTGAGCCACTCATTGAGCACTTTCTCCTCCTCTGTAACAAGGACATTTTTCAAGATGACACCATTTATTTCCCTACATTCTATATCTCCCATGTACTTCTTCACAGTAAACACTAATGCAAAATACTTGTTTCCTATCTCGCCCATCGCCTGCAGCTCCACACAATGGCTGCCTTGCTGATCTTTGAGGGTCTCTATTTTCTCCCTAGTTAGCCTTTTGTTCCTCATGTATTTACAAAAGCCCTTTGGATTATCCTTAACCCTATTTGCCAAAGCTATCTCACGCCCCTTTTTTGCCTCCTGATTTCCCTCTTAATTATACTCCTACTGCCTTTATACTCAAAAATTTTTTGGATTGGAATAAATGCAAAATATAACATCCTGACAAAACAAACGAGGGCAGGACTGACACTCAATAAAAGTAGGGCCTTGAGTAGTGATATGGGAACAAAGAGACCGAGGGCTTCACATCTTTGAAGTGTGTGTTCCATGTGGACAGGGTGGTTAAGGAGGAGCTTAGCACAATTACCTTCATTGTTCAGACCTTTGAGTCCAGGAGTTGGGACGTTATGTTGAGGATGTACAGGGCGTTGGGGAGGCCTCTTCTGGAATACTCTGTCCATTTCAGGTTGTGCTGTTATAGGAAGGATGTTATTAAATTGGAGCAGGTTCAGAAGAGATTTACCAGCATGTTTCCATGAATGGAGGGATTGTGTTCTAAGGAGAGGCTGGATAGGCTGGGAATTTTTTTCACTGGCGTGCACGAGGTTGAGGGGTGACTTTATTAAGTGTAGATAAGGTGAATAGCCGGGGGTGGGGGTGGGGGGAACGAGGGGGATTCAAAACTGGGGTTCATTCATTTTGAGAAAAAATTAGAAAGATTTGAGAAAAGACATTAGGGTTTTAAAAAAAAAATTATACGTGTGAAATGAACTTCCAGAGGAAGTGGTAGCTGTGAATACAATTACAATATTTAAAAGACCTTCAGATAAGTACATAAATAGGAAATATTTGGATGGATGTGGACCAAGCAGAGGCAGGTACAATTAGGTCAGTTTGGAATTATGGTCGGCATGGACTGGTTGGACCACAGGGTCTGTTTCCTTGCTGTATAACATTAGGACTCTAATCCTCACTAACTCTAAATTCCTCCATCCTCAACTCTCCCGATCACTGTCACTTCATCCAGCCTCACAACTCTTCTTTATTTATATAATTCCTCACCAGCCACAGAACGCTCCCTATCTCATGTCCTCCAGTTTCTCAGATCTCTGCGATATGTGCCTTTCTTTAGTTCCAGCCTTGAGGATGCCCTCATTCACTCCGATTGGTTAGAGGACAAACTGGTACAACCTGGTCCTCCAGTACTGCCCTCTGCCCCCCATTGGCCTGCGCTGACATCAATCATCGGGGCCCATTGTGAGGTGAGTGGTGGGATCCTCCCTCTCTCTGCCCTGGGATGAGCTTCAGCATTCACAGTCAATGGGGCAGTATCACAGAGCACAGGGGCTGGGGCTATTCAGTCCATTTGGGATGTACCCTCTCCCTCTGGAGATGCTGCAAATCTGTTTATGAATAACTGCTGAGTCTGTTTCCAGCTGCGATTCAGACTGTTCCAGATACTCAGAACTTACTGAATAAAAAAATGTTCACATATTCACATTATTTGCCAATTACCTGAAAACAGTTACTAAAATTGTGACATTGTTAACAATTCCCCTCTCTCTGCAGATTAGATATCCTAGAAACAAATTTGCACCTGGTCAAAATCACTGCTTAACCTTCTCAGCTCCAAGGACAATTATCTGTGCTTCTACTGGCTCTCCACAAAAGAGGAACATATCTTATTTTCATTTATTAGTGTCCTAGGGATGTACAGCACAGAAACAGACTTTTGGTCCAATTTATCCATGACAACTAGGAATCCTCAACAAATGGAGCCCCATTTGCCAGCTATTGGTCCGTATCATTAGAATTCTTCCTATTCATGTACCCAATCGGATGCCTTTCAAATGTTGTAATTGTATCAGCCTCCACTACTTTATCTGGCAGCTCATTCCACACATACACCACACCCAGCATGAAAACTTTGCCCCTTAGATCCGTTTTTAATCTTTGCCCTCTCAACTTTAGCCCATGTGATCTTGTTTTGAACCCACCTAACTGGGGGGAAAAGATCCTGGCTGTTCACCTTATCCATGCCCTTCATGACTTTATAAATCTCCATGAAGTCACCTCTCAGTCTTTGACTCTCCAGGGAAATTAACCCTGGCCTATTCACCCTCTCCCTGTGGCCCAAATCCTCCAACCCTAGCAAAGTCTTTGTAAATCTTGTCTGAACTCTTTCAAGATTCACAATATCCTTTCCAGAACAGGGAATTTCGAACTTAAAACATAATTCCTGAAATGGCTTAATCAATGTCCTGTCCAGCCACAATTTGATGTCCCAGCTTCTGTACTCAATGCATTGACCAATAAATATAAGCATACCAAACACCACCTTCACTAGTCTGCCTACCTGCGACTCTACTTTCAAGGAACAATGAACCTGCACTCCATGGTCTCTATGTTCAGCAACATTCCCAAGGACTTTACCATTAAGTGTACAAGTCCTGCTCTGATTTGCCTTTCCAAAATCCAACAGCTTACATTTGTCTAAATTGAACCCAGTCTGCCATTCCTCGCTCCAATGGCCCATCTGGTCAAGATACTGTTGCATTCTGAACTAACCTTCTTCATTGTCCACTACAGCTCCAATTTTGGTGTCTTCTGTAAACCCACTGACCATATCTCATATATTCACATCCAACTCATTTATTTAAGGACCCAATATCTATTCCTGCAGGACAATGCTGCTCACAGGCCTCCAGTCCACAAAGAACCCTCCATCACCACCCTCTGTCTCCTACCTTCAAGCCAGTTTTGTATCCAAATGGCTAGTTCTCCCAACATTTCATGTTATCTAACCTTGCTAACGAGTCTGCTTTGTGGAACATCGTTCAGTGTCCATAAAGACAACGCCCACAGTCTGCCTTCATCAATCATCTTTGTCACATCTTCAAAAAAACTCAATCTAGTTAGAGAGAGAGAATTTCCCACACACAAAACCATGTTAACTAGCCCTAATCAATCCTCGTCTTTCCAAATACATGTAAATCCAGTCCCTCAGAATCCCTTCCAACAACTTACCTACCACTGACGTTAGGTTGACTGTTCTCTTGTTCCCTGGCCTTTCCTTACCACCTTTTTTAAATAATGGCACCCATCTTCCAGCACCTCACCTGTCAAAACAATGATATAAATACCTCAGGGAGGGGCACTGCCAACACCTTCCTAGCTTTCCACAAATTTCTGGGATAACCTGATCAGGTCCCAAGGATTTATCCATTTTGCTACTGTTTAAGACATCCAGTACTTCCTCGTCTGTAATATAGACACTTTTCAAATTATCACTGTTTATTTCTCCAAACTCTCTCGAATAGAATAGCATAGTATTTCTCCCACCTCCTGTTGTTCCATAGATGGCCTTGTTGATCTTTAAGGGGTCCTATTCTCTGTCTGGTTATTATTTTATCCTTAATGTATTTGTAGAATCTCTTTGGATTCTCGTTAAACTATTTCCTAGAGATATTTCAAGTCCCCCTTTTGCTCTCCTGATTACTCTCGAGGATATTCCTGTAAAAACGTGATCCTGTACTCCCAATTCCTCCACCTCTGCCATATCTGCTCCCAGGAGAAGCAATTCCACTCCAGGACATCCCAGAAAGGTTTCCTCTTTCAAGGACCGGATTTCCCTCTTACTTGATCAACAATGCACTCCAACGCATATCCTCCACTTCCTGTACCTCCGCCTTCCCCCCCACCCCTCCAACCACAATAAGAATATAATCCCCCGGTCCTCACCTGCCACCCACTAATCTCCAATAACCTCTGCTATGTCCGCTACCTACAGTCAGACCCCACCACCAGGGATATATCTCCCTCCCCAGCCCTTTCTATCTTCCGCAGAAACCATGGGATCTTTGGTGCTGATGTGCTGCCCCACGGATACCTCAGTCACTCACCCTGCCAAATGGCCTAGTGAGATTATCACTAGATGGATAACCCAGACACCCAGATAACGTTCTGGGGCCCAGGGTTTGGATCCCGTCACGGCACACAGCGGAATGAGAATTCAATAAAAATTTGGAATTAAGAATCTATTAAAGACCACGAATCAATTGTTGATTATTGCAAAAAAAAAAACCTCATCAGATTCGCTAATATCCTTCAGGGAAGGAATCTGCCATCCTTACCTGGTCTGGCCTACATGTGACTCCAGACCCACAGCAATGTGGTTGACTCTTTACTGCCCCTTTGGGCTCAGCCAGTGACACCCTCATCCTGTGAATGAATAACAAAGAAGGTCAAGTCTTGTACACAACCATACTATTCTTACAGATAAGCGATCTCTTAGTAAATTTGCTTTTCAACTCCCTGCTGACTATTGGGGAAGTTGGGGGGGGGGGGGTCAATAGTACCATCCCAATAAGGAGATCTTCCCTTTCTTATTTCTCAGTTCCACCTGTATAACCTGCCTGGATGTACTCCCAGGAATACCCTCTTGAAGCCCAGCTGTAATGCTATCCCTTATCAAAAATACCTCTCCCCCTTCTCTGTTGCCCCCTTTCTATCTTTGCTATAGCATCTATACACTGGAACATTAAGCTGCTGGTCCTATCCATCATTACGTCATGCCTCTGTAATTGCTATAATATCCCAGTGCGATGTTCAAAACCATACCCTGAGCTCCTCTGCCCGACCTATCGGGCCTCCTGCATTGAAATAAATGCAGTGTAACTGCTCATTCTGTGCCTTGCCCTTGTCTGCCTTGACTGTTTGACGTCTGAACTGTACCAGCGTCAGACTGAGCACTTCCCTCACTCTCTCTGAGTTTACCCACATTCCTTCACTGGTTTAATGCCTCCTGAATAGCACTAGCAACTGTTCCCTTCCAGTGCCAGTACAATCCATCCTTCTGATGGAGGTCAATTCTACTCCACAAGAGATTCCAATGATCCAATAATGTGAACTCTTCTATTCCTATGTCATTGATACCAATAAAAACAGCCTCCCCTCAAAATGGTTATTCTCCCCTTTAAGAATATTCTGCTTCCTCTCTGAGGTATTCTTATACAAAAATTACACATTCGAATAATAAAACTTACACTCTTCAGGTCAGCATAAAAGGATTAGATGACACACTGAAGGTTTGGGGAGACCTTTTGAGAGAAGGCGATGATTCAAAGGAGAATTTTTAAGCAGCAAATGGGATTGGTCTGGAACACAATACTCACACACACAATGCGAATATCCAGATCCTGATATACCGAGTAATTCAACCAGAGTTTAGCAGAATATTTACTGAGATCACCATCTGAACGTCCACCTGTAATACAAGTTTATAAAATCTGTCACTATCAGTTCAAGTTAGAAACTCACACCATCCCCTCCTCGTGGCCCAGGATTACTGTACATATTACCTTTGAGGACATCAGGAGTCAACTCAGAGGGAAATCTGTGGGTTTCTAGGAGATTCCAACTTGAGATCTTATGTGACTGAACACATTGGAGAAAATGATCCAAGCGCCAGTGAGATATGGGGAACAAGAATTACTTTCTTTTCTTTCATTCCATGCTGCCGCTCTGCCTCATCAATAAGGCATGGGTGTGAAAGGCTAATGCCTAACGATGGGCAAGTTGTCTCCATCCTGACCAATGGGTAGGAAGATCCTCCCAATCACTCCAAAGCGTATCCCTAAAAAGATAGCAACTCTGCCTGCTTCCCACTGCCCAGTGCTCCCAATAAATGTTTGGAAGAATGGGAAGGGGGGATATCTCCTAGAAAAGGCATAACTGTAAAGGTCTAAGAGGATTATGAAAAGAGAGAGATGCACAGGAGAAGGGGGCAACAAGTTGCCAGATGGGGTGTAACTTGGGAAAATGGGAAGTTGCTCATTTTGGAGGAGATAATAAAAGAACAAAGTACTATTTAAATGGTGGAAACTGTAGAAAGCTGCACAACAAAGGGACCAGGGGTAATTGCTCAGGAAACACAGAAAGCTACCACACAGTTACAAGAGGGAATCAGGAAGGGGAATTGAATTTTTTTGTTTCAAAAGTTTTCAGTATTAGAGTTTGGAGTATATACCTGAGAGCACCGTGTGGCAGTGCTGGTGAGACCACCATATCTACAGTAATGAAAGCAGTTTTGGTCCCTTTAGATAAGGAAATGTGTCACTTTATTGGAGGCGTTTCAGGGAAGATTCAATGAGATGATCCCTGGTTTGGAGGGATGATCTTTTAAAGAAAGGGTTAAAAGGTTGGGACTCTACTCACTGGATTTTGGAGAAAGAGAGGTGATCTCATTGAGACAGATGGGATTCTTAAGGGGTTTGACAGGATAAATACAGAGAGGATGTGTCTGAGGGTAAATACTGAGAGGGGAGTCTGAAACCAGATTCTGAGTCACGGAATCAAGGGTTCTGTTTTGGATTCAAGTTTAAGGTGACACAGACGTGGGTAAGGGGTTTCAGTAGCAATGGAGTTGGGGTGAGCAACATTTAAGAGATTGGAGTTCCCGGTGTTGTGATTGTGTGGATGTCTGATCAGAAGGTCACCTTGGGGTCAGATAGAACAGCAATATTGTGAAGAGTGTCGTTCTGCCTCAGAGTTCCCAGTGGGAGGGAGGGGCTCAGCAGAAAGGTAAAGGTAAGGCAATGGGTTTAAACGTGACAATGTTTCATTGGAGGAAATTGCAGCTAATAGAGTAGTGGGAATGTGATAAGCAGTTTGATAACTGAGTAACAGTGGAGTAATGGAGAGGGATAATGGGGAGGGAGAGCTGGGCATCGTCAGTGTACATGTGAAACCTAACACAGTGGTTTTGGATGATATCACCTCCTGGCACTATGTACGTGAGATACAGGAGAGACCAAGGATAGATCGTTGAGGGACACCAAATGCAAGGAATTCAGAAAGGAAAAGGAGAGTGGAGATGGAGCAGGATTTTCAAACAACGGTGAGGTCAAATATTAGTTTTTCACAGAATGGGAGAGAAAGACATAACCAAAAAAGACCAACAGACAGAACAAGGAACAATATCCATGAATTGGCGAAGGGGAGTGATGAGGCGGCAGCGGAGGAAAGAGAGTTGGAAAGTGAGTTTAGCGAGATTAGGGTAAAGGGTCAAGGTGAGCTCTGATAAGGCTTGACAAGAGACTGGAGAAAGATGTAGGTTTAGGACAAAAACCAGGAACACCACGTGAGGCAGTTTGGCTCAGTGGGCTAGTGGGAGGGAGAGAAGGAGCAGATCAGACTATCTCAGTCTTAGTGACAGAGAAACTCCATGTGCTCCTCACTCGTTGCTGGAGGGGAGGATGGAGGAGACAGGACGATGGACAGTGTTTTACAAAGAAACAGAACCAGGGTTTTATCCAGAATATTAAAACAAATGTCTGAAGTCCTGGTTCGAATCCCATCTTGACAGATGGTGGAATCTGAATTCAAGAAAAAAAAAAGTATTAGGAATCTCCTGATCTCCATGAAACCATTGTCATTGGCGAAAAAAAATCCTGCCAACCCGACAGCGGCCCAGCCAGCAACTCACTGTATTAATCACTGCAAAGTCTCAACACAGGAATGAAACTGGATGGACCAGTTGGCAACTAACAAGGCACCAGAAATTACAATCACAGAATCAGCCCTCTCGATGGTGCAACATCCTCCAGACTAACACATGGTTTTTGGTGCCAAAATGTGGAGAACTGTCTCAGACTAGTCAAGGAACAGCCTGACATAGTCATACTCACGGAATCATCCCTTACAAACAATGACCAGAAACCACCATCACCATCCCTAGATAGAGAGTGTGGTGCTGGAAAAGCACAACAGTCAGTCAGCATCCGAGGAGCAGGAGAATCGACGTTTCGAGACTAAGCCCTTCATCACCCTGACCTGTTGTGCTTTTCCAGCACCAGACTCTTGACTCTGATCTCCAGTCTTCACTTTCTCCTGAAATCTCTGGATATGTCCTGTCCCACCGGCAGGACAGACCAGGCAGAGGTGGTGGCACAGTGGTGTACAGACAGGGAGGATTTGCCCTGGGAGTACACAGCAATGGCTCCGGAGACCAGGAAGTCTCATGGCTCCTGCTGATTACCACGTCCCGCCCTCTCTTGGCTGATCAATCACTTCTCCTTCATGTTGAACAACATTTGGAGGAAGCACTGAGGCAATAAAATGGTGTCAAACGTACTCTAGGTACAGGATTTCAATGTCCACAATCGAGACTAGCTCTGCAACAGAATTACTGACTGAGCTGGCCAGGTCCTAAAGGATATAGCTGCTCAACTGAGTCTGCAGCGGGTGGTGAGGGAACCAACAAGTGTGTAAAACATACTTGATCTCATTGTTATGAATTGACTAGCTGCAGATACATCTGGCCATGACAGTATCGGTAAGAGCGACCATCACACATTCCTTTTGGCGACACAAGACTTGCCTTAAAGTTGAGAAAAACCTCCATTGTGTTGAGTGACACTATCACCGTTCTAATTGGGACAGACTTTGAAAAGATGTAGGATCTCAAACTGGGTATCTCTGAGGCACTGTGGGACATCAACAGCAGCAGAACTGTACTCCAGCACAATCCGTAATCTCATGGGATTGTAAATCCTGATCTCACCCATCACAATGGACAGGAAAGGAGGGCATGCCATGAGCAGCACCAGGCAGACTTAAAACTGAAGAGCCAACCTGGTGAAATTATCAAACAGTACTACCTGCATATCAAACAGCATCAGCAGCAAGCAACAGAGCTAAGTGATCCTACATCCAATGGAACAGATCGGAGCTCTGCAGTTCTGCCGCACCCAGTTGTGAACGGTGATGGACAATTAAACAACTCACTGGAGGAAGTATCACAGATATCCCCACCCTTACTGATGGAGGGGCCTCACACATCCATGCACCAGATAAGAGAACAGCATTTGCAGCAATCTTCAGCCAGAAGTGCAAAGTGGGATGATCCATCTCAGCCTTCTCCAGTGGTTTCCAACATCACAGATGCGAGTTTTAAGCCAGTTCAATTCAGTTTGAATAACATCAAGAAACGGTTAAGTCGTGCAAAGGCTCCGGGCCCTGCAAATATTCTGGCAATAATACTGATGGCTTGTGCTCCAGAACTTGCCACCCACCAAGCCAAGTACCGCTCCAGCACTGGTATCTACCGACAATGTGGAACATTGCCCAGGGATGTTCAACACAAAACACAGGGCAATCCAACCCAGCCAATTTCCCTCTTTCAGTCTCCACACTCGATCAGCAGTAAAGTGATGGAAGATGTCATCAACAGGGCTACCAAGCAGCAGCTGCTCAGCAACAGCCAGCTGAGTGACACTCATTTTAGGCACCACCAGGGCCACTCAGCTCCACATTGCGTTACTGCCCTGATTCACAATCTGGCAACAAGCTGAACCCTAGAGGTGAGGTGAGGTGAGACAGCCCAGTCCCACTCCAAGACCACTATTTCTAGCTGATTCCACCCTTGTCTCAGCTCATATACTTTCATCCACCTTGTGTTATCTCCAGACTTCATTTTCCAAACACACTCAGGGCCAGCTTCACACATTGAACCTCCCTGTAATCGCAAGAAAGTCTAAATCTCTGCTTGTTGATTCATCAAAAGGCTCCTAATTTTAATCAACAGCATACAGCCATAGAGATGTACAGCAAGGAAACAGACCCTTCGGTCCAACCCGTCCATGCCGACCAGATACCCCAACCCAATTTAGTGTCACCTGCCAGCACCTGGCCAATATCCCTCAATTTAAAATTCTCACACTTGATTTAATTACTGGCTGTGATAATCCCTAGCTCCCTGCACCACACACACTTTGAGACCTCGATAACCTACTTTCTTCGAGACTCCCAACCATTTGTTAATTCATTACTTCACCTGTGTGGCTGTTTCTACAGTTGCTGGAGCAGCATGGTCTGAAATTCGCAGCCAAAACCTCACAGGTCTGCTTTCCACCTTTAAGACATCCCTCAAAACCTGCTTTTTGGCAATGCTTTTGGTTACCTGACCTAATATCTCCATCTCTGGCCTTATATCTAAAGTTCTCAATAGTATTTTTGTGAAATTATAAGCATGATAATAAAAATAAAAACTGTTGTTGATTTGGACATTATCTTCAAATCATCACTGTTGCTGAATGAATAATCTATAATGCCACTTACCCAACCACATTGTGGGAGCACCTTCACTACACAAACTGCAGCTGTACAAGAAAGTCAAACATCACCCTCTCCATAAACAACAGGGCTTTGGAAGGAGAAACACAGTTGATGTTTCAGGGAGTGCAAAATGGATTACAGGGAATGAAAATGGTGCAGAATTTGATAGTCAGAAATAGAAGGAAAATACACTTGCTTATTGGAAAAAAATAATTCTTGACTATCAAAAACATTCAAGAAAAAAGTAATCTGATAATAGAGCAGTACATGGTCAGGGGCTGGGCCGCAGTGAAAAACTCATTAGCAAAGGGTCTATAAAAGTAATAATACAGTAGTAAACAGACCAAAAATACACCCATGGTTCGAGACTGAGGGAGCTGGATCTTGACAAAGTGGTCATGCGGGAGCCCAGAGGTGAATCAGAGCAGTCTTGGCTGCTATGATCCCAATGACTCTATACTAGAGAAAGGCTGCACATGCGCCTGGCTGCACCTTGCCCCCTACAAAGATGGCGGCTCCACACGTGTCCAGTGAATCGTTGTCCCGAATAAAGATGGCGGCGCTCACTCAGGCCCGCAGCCGCGCTAAGGCAATTCCCCGTTTACTGTAAACACGGGACTGGGACGTTCAAATTTGTGTTTTCCGACGTGCACAATTTGTTTGTAAAACCTCTCCGCTCATAGCAACACAGTTTTTCTTCCGTTTCCCTGTTTATTTCTTTCCTTACCGTATCCTTTCTCTCCATAACTTCCCGAGCATTCATTACAGCGACTCCGCTCCGCGCGCGAGGGTGATCACATGGTTTAGTTTAGCTCCGCCCTTCATTCACTTTGATTGGTTGGAGGACCAACCTCCGGCCAGGTCATCCAGCTCCGCCCACCGTCCTTTCATTGGTCTGGTGCTGACATCAATCTCCCGGGGTCGTTTCGTTAGCTAGAGCATGCGCAGTGCGTCCTGCTTTAGCTGATATATTGGGTAATGTGATGGGAGATTCTGGATTAGTGGTGCTGGAAGAGCACAGTAGTTCAGGCAGCATTCCTGGTGAAGGGTTTTTGCCCGAAACGTCGATTTCGAAGCTACTTGGATGCTGCCTGAACTGCTGTGGTCTTCCAGCATCTGCAGTTATTGTTTTTACCGATGTGATGGGAGAGTTTACTGAAGATAAGAATTTCCTTATTGTGAGCTCTGCAGTAGATTTCCTTTATTCATGGAGGGAATTGCATTCCTACTCATGTCTGTATAGCTGTGATTGATGAATCAATGCCATCTGAACTAGAACATCTGAGATCTTTAGCACATTGTATCACGCTCTTCTTTGGAAATAAAAAAAAACATGAAATGGAGCCTCAAGGAATCGGAGTAGGCGTAGGGCATTCATTCCCTTCAGCTTGTTCCCCCATTCCATAAGATCATGGCTAGGCCAACCCAGACCTCAACACCTCTTTTATGCTTGATCTGCATAGCCCTCAACTGCTCAATATTTCAAAAATTGATCTGCCCTCTTTTAAAATAATTTGAGATAGAATCACAGATTCCCTACTATGTAGAAACAGGCCCTTCAGCCCAACAAGCCAGAACAACCATGTTACTCCGAAGAGTAACCCAACCATTGCCCTCCCACATTTAACTTTCACAAAAGTTTGGGTGAGAAAATTCTAGCCATTCACAGAGAAAAAAATCTTTACTTTTTCTAAAATGAATGTTCCCTTATGTAATGTCCCCTGGTTTGAGACTTCACTGGTGTGGTCAACATCCACCCTGTCAAGCTCCTCAGAATCTTGTTTCCATAAGATCACCTCTGCTTATCTATTCTTTACACGTCAACCCTTTTGTCCTCGAAGCAGCTAAGTTTCTTTTTTATGGTCTCCGATGTTGGTTTATCCTTTATTAAATATGGGAGCTATCATTGTATACAGCACTGCAAGTGAGGACTCGGCAACAGCCAGTGTGGTTAACCAATCTATGCTAATATATTACCCCGATACCATGACCTCCTAAATTGTGCAATTAACTTTTATGTAGCATCTTATCATTTGCATTTTTAAAATCCAAACACAGAACATCATTGGATTGCCCTTTATCAGCCCTGCTTGTTATCTCCTCAATGAACTGTTGCAAATTTGTCAAATATAGTTTCTCTTTCACAAAACCCAGTCTACCATGTTTAATGATAAGCTTTTTTAAATGTCCTGCAATTTCTTACTTTAATATTCGACTCTGTAGGTTCTTTCAGTAGATTTGCTTAGTATGATTCCCCTCTCTTAAATCCATGCAGACTCTGTCCAATCCTGTCACTATTCAGTAAGAAACTTGATTGTACTCCAATATAGTTAGTAAATGTATCTGTATTTATTTTTAAAAATCGATTACTTATAAATGCTGGATCATGTAATAATCAATGAATTTGTGACTCTGAATTTGGGTTATAATTTTTTTTTGTTAATTCCTTTTCATACTGTGTTATGCAGACAGCACCAAGTGATCACTCTTAATTGTGAGTAACTTTGAAAATAATATATTTTAAAAATGACATCTCAAAATGCTGCCTCATTATTGTGCAAGGAGGATTTTGCATTCAATAATTTGCAGATAAAATTGAACAGCTTTTTGCTGCAATTTGCCCAGACTGAAGATTACACCAAAGTGGCAACTCTGCTCTCAAATTCTTACTTGACACTGCCCAAGGCGATACTGATGGGACCTCACTTTGCCATTCTTGTTCACCAGCTTTATTTCCAGGTTTAATCCTATAATCATTCTAGAGCTTGTAGTTTTAGACAACTTCTCTTTTCGGTACATATGTAAATATCATACTGAAATGTTGCACTGAATGGTACCAAATCTGAAATTAGTCTCTAATCTGATAGTAACATGCTCTGACCCTTCTACATATGTATTGGCATAAGTCTACGCCAGTTATTTTTCTGAAGCCTGTGATTCCTGATGAAGGGCTTATGCCCGAAACATCAACTCTCCTGCTTCTCGGATGCTGCCTGACTTGCTGTGCTTTTCCAGCATGACACTTTTCGACTCTGATATCCAGCTTCTTTGGTCGTCACTTTCTCCTTTGAGTAGATTAAACCAAGAATAATTTTTGTTGATCAAAGTGCAATAGGAACCAATTCATGAAATTCAGATATCTCACATTTACCTTAACTATGTGAAGGCTAAGACATTACTAAATTATTGTCAGTAATTGAAACCGTGCTGACAAACTTGTGCAGTATCAGTGCCTCACCTTTAGAGTGTTTCCAGATATCGCGGAACTGCAGTATTTTGTGTTGCACTCAGGTATATGTTGTTTCTTTGTGAAAGATTACAAAACTAACTTGGGTGAATGATTTCTTTCACCAATGTTGGGAGAGAAAAAATGTCAGTATTTCAAGTGCTGATAAAGTAAAATAAACTGATAATCAGTAGAAAGTGTTTAAGATGGATATGGAGCAAATGCTGGCAAATGGGACTAGATTAATTTTGGATATCTGGTCAGCATGGGCAAGTTGGACTGAAGGGTCTGATTTTGTGTTGTACAACTGTGACTTCATTCTCTCAATTATTCAAGAAGTTGAATACTTCGAGGAGGAAAAGGAGAATTTATGCAGAGAATGCACTTGAAATGATGATTGAGGTATATCAAACTCACATTATTTCATGACCTTTTCCTCTGGGTTCTTCAATGAACAAACTTGTTTTGTTATCTGAATAACTGTATCATGTGATTTGTTTCGCACAAAATATTTTGTTAGGATCTAGTGATCTATTAAGAAGTGTTCATTTTTAAAATTTAGGCAGCTTGATTATTAAGCAAGAAAAGGTTAGCGTTTTACTCCCACTGAATCATTGCTCGAAAAAAGGTAACAAGCTTTTTATCTGTTCTGGGCACTGAATATATGGAAGTCAATGCTGAAGGAAAAAATCCTCATCGGTAATGTTCCCACATATGTGGAGTAATTGCTTCTAGTCACTCTTCAGGCTTTTGAGGCTAGGAAAGAAATTAGTTGGCCAAAGTTAGCAACTTCATTTGGATGGACTATGCTCATTGGGGAAATTTGCAGGATCTGTAGAAGGAACACGTGTTTCAGAGTGTATGTAATAAACCTGACCGTTGTTATTTTTTTTCACAGAGCTTGGGACCCGACTGGAGCAGCAATGAAACTCATATTGTTTTTTAAATTTCCGAGCTTGCCAAATTATTGTTGGTAAATGCAGGTGACTTTATCAAAGCACATTTCACACTTCCCAGCTAGGATTTTGGTCCCAATTCTGCCAGTCCATCCATTCCTATGGATAACGGGTATTTTAAATGTGAGCACTCCATTTAACTAATTGAATAGAATACTTCAGTGGTTACGTCGTCTTGGATTCTTAATTTCAAATTACTCAAATGTGATTTTTTTGTCCCCCCTGAATTTGCCAAGCACTGGGAAGTTCTGGAATATTCCAAATATTTACAATAAATGCATTCACACTATTGAAGGCAACCTGGCAGATTTGAATACCATTCAGGTAGTCAACAACAATACATAAAGTTACTTATGAATTGCTTACTGGACACCAACGCAAGCCAAGTACTATTGAAACCACAGATTGTCTCCCAAGGATTCCCAAAGGTAAACAGTGCATTCCAGATATGCTCACTATCACCATCTGGGAGCAGTCTCCCAAAGTGCTCCCAGAATTTAGAAAGCACACACACTGCCCTCCAAAGCTAAATCTGCTGTCACAGGCTTCACTCGTGTTGCATACAGTGGCATTTACTGTCCAGTTCTTTAACGTGACATGATTTTACAAACAATTTGTAGAAGTGAATGGAAAGTGTGATGTTTGCTTGACCTATGTATCAGACTGAAATGAACCTTTAGCAAGATGTGGGAACTTTCCCACAAACTTTGTTTAAAAAAGCAAAGAATATGCTCTGAGATTTAAATGTTCAATCAGGTTTAATAAAAATCCTTCCAAAAAAATTGAGAGTTTGACTTCAGTTCCTTTAAAGAGACATGCTCTTGGCCTTCAATTTTGTGACATGTGATCATTCTTTGGTAAAGGTGGCTGTGTACAACACTGCACGATGTTGTGCTGAAGTGCCAAATTCGGTGGATGAGATTTATTCCTGGTGTAACTCAGCTAATTTTGAGATGGAATGTTACTTTGAGTTAAATCTTGTTTTTAAACTGAGGCGTGCTTCTGTAACTCAAGTGTGGACACCATGCTCATGTTTACAATGCACTTTTGCAGATTAGTATTTTCCAATCTGTTTTATAAATAAAGTTCAAAATAAAAAGCACAACGTCGGAGAACCGCAGGTCCAGCAGCATCTCTGAGGGGAATAAAATATTGTAAGCTCCAAGTCTCATGACCTTTTGTCCGTTCAGACGAAGAGTCAATGAATTTGAAATGTAACATGTTTTTCACTTCACCAATGCCCTCAGAACTGCTGAGTTTCTCCAGCACTTTGTTTCTGGGGTTTCGATCTCCAGCACCTGCAGTTTATTGTTTTGTTACAGATCCTATGATTTGACTTGAGGAGCGAGAGGCAGCAACTGTGATCAACGAGGATATAACTCCCCAACCATGATAAAAAACACAGTTCTTTATACTTTGCAAAACACTACTGTAAATAAGAAATGCAGTTAAGCTAAGTGCATGATGGCATACCACCTGCCTTGTCTCAAACTTGCTACTCATCTTTGAGGACTACTCTGTCGGAATTGTGTTTGCTCGCTTCCTTTGAGATCACAGTCTACAAATGTCCCAGTTCCAATTCCCAGGCCAGGCCCAGTTACCACATTGCAGTGGGGTGGAGAGCTTTGTGTCAGCCTGAGGTTTTTGTTAAGAGCAACATTGCAGGTTGAAGTCGACTGTTTTGACTAATATTGCGTCATCAAACTTGGAAGAAATCCTTCCGAATGTATTGATTAACTGGACTGAGCCTGTTTACATGCAGTCCTGTTAGTAGTGCTGTAATATTCTAAAGTTAAGAATCACACAACACCAGGTTATAGTCCACCAGGTTTATTTGGAAGCACACTAGCTTTTGGAGCACCGCTCCTTCATCAGGTGATTGTGGAGGGCACAATTCTAAGGTACAGAATTTATAGCAACAATTTACAGTGTGATGTAGCTGAAATTATCCATTGAAAAATACCTTGATTGTCTGTTGAGTCTTTCATCTGTTTGAATACCATGATAGTTTCATTTCTTTCATGTGTAAATCACAAAACCTGCTTTTAAAAGTTGCATTCCTGACAGTGGCCCACCAAATCACTCATTGTATTAATCACTGCACAGTCTCAAGAAAGAAATGAAACTGGATGGACCACATTACATCTACCAATGCACTGGAAAATACAACCACACAATCAGCCCTCTTGACCCTGCAACTTCTGCCTCACTGTGGGCCAACAGCAGTAGCAGAACTGTACTCCAGCCCAATCTGAAATCTCATGGCCTGGTATATCCCCCACTCAACCATTAACATCAAGCCAGGGGAATCAACCCGAGTTCAATGGAGAGTTCCCCAGGGCATGCCAGGAGCAATACCAGGCATACCTAAAAATGTGCCAACCTGGTGAAGCTACCCAACCTGCATGCCAAACAGTGCAAGCAACTCCAAATAGAACTATGTGATCCAACAATCAATGGATCAGATCTGAGCTCTGCAGTTCTGCCACACCTAGTCAGGAATGGTGATGGACAATTAAACTCACTGCAGGAAGCATCACAGATATCCCCACCCTTACTGATGGAGGGTCTCACACATCCATGCAACAGACAAGGCAACAGCATTTGCAGCAATCTTCAGCCAGCAATGCCAAGTGGATGAGCCTTCTACATTGGTCCCTGACATCATAGATGTGAATCAAATTGGTTGAAAACTTATTTCAAATCAGATCAAGAAATGGAGAAGTAGTGTAAAGGCTGTCAGCCCTACCAACATTGTGGCAATACTGATGGTTGTGTTCCAGAAATTGCTGCCCACCAAGACAAGTACTGTTCCAGCACTGGCACCTACTGACATTGTGGAACATTTCCTAGGGATGTCCAACACAAAAACGAAGGACAGAGCCAACCCAGCCAATTCCCCTCCATCAGTCGACACTCGCTCAGCAGTGAAGTGATAGAAGGTGTCATCAACAGTGCTGTCACGCAGCTGCTCAGCAATAACCTTCTGTGACACCCAGTTGGGGTTCTGCCAGGGCCACTCAGTTCCTGAGCTTGTTACAGACTTGATTCACAAACTGATAAACAGCTGAATTCCAGAGGTGAGGTGAGGGTGACAGCCCAGTCCCACTCCAAGACCACTATTTCGACTTCAGTGATATCAACTGACCTCACCACAGTCTCAACTCATTTACTGAAACTCTCATTCATTTTGTTAACTCTAGATTTCATGACCTAAACCCACTCCTGGCCAACATCCCACAATCCCCCTCCTTATAATCTCCAGAATATTGAAAGCTCTACCGCCCAAGTGTTCACTTGTACCAGAACTTGCTGATCCATCAAAAGGCTCCCATTTATAAGCAACAGCAATTTACTTTCACACCCTTGACTTAATTCCTGGCTGCAATCATTCCTATCTTCCTGCACCACACACCCTTTCACATCTCAATAACTCATTTTAGTTTAGACTCCCAATGATGTGTTTATTTTTGAGTTCAGCTGTGTGACTGTTTCTATAGATTTCAATGGAGAGTTCCCCAGGGCATGCCAGGAGCAATACCAGGCATACCTAAAAATGTGCCAACCTGGTGAAGCTACCCAACCTGCATGCCAAACAGTGCAAGCAACTCCAAATAGAACTATGTGATCCAACAATCAATGGATCAGATCTGAGCTCTGCAGTTCTGCCACACCTAGTCAGGAAAGGTGATGGACAATTAAACTCACTTCAAGGCAACACGGTCTGGAATTCCCACCCTCTAAGATCTGCTTTCTTCCTTTAAGTCATTCCTGAAAAATTGCTTATTTCACAAAGGTTTGGTCACCGGACGTAATATTCTCCATCTGTGGCCTTATGTCAAAAGTTCTAAATTTTATTGTGAAATTAAAAACGTGTTGATTTGTACAGATATCTTCTACTCTTCACTATCTCTGAGTCAGCAATCTGTAATGTCTCCTACCCAACCACGTTGTGGGAGCACCTTCACCATACAAACTGCAGCAGTACAAGGAAGTCAAACATCACCTTCTCAACAGGCAACAGAGCTTTGGCCTTGATCACTGGTATCTGTGAAAGGAGAAATACACATGATGTTTCAGGGATTGCAATATGATTTATCGGGAATGAAAATGGTGCAGAATTTGACTGTCAGAAATGGAAGGAAAATCCACTCACTTATTGGGAAAAAAGAATTCTTGACTGTCAAAGATATTGTGGGAAAAAATAACCTGATAATGGAGCATAAGGTCAGGAGCCGGGCAGCAGTGGACAATTCATTTACAAAGAGGTCTGTGATCGTAATAGTAAAATATTACACAGAGCAAAAATACACACGAGAGACTGAGAAAGCTAGATAACAAACAAGTGGACATCAAAGAGCCCAGAGATGAATCAGAGCAATGTTCACTTTTATGGTCCCACAGTTCGAGATGTCTAGCACAGAAACAGACTCTTCGGTCCAACCCATCTATGCCAACCAGATATTCTAACCTAATCTATTCCCATTTGCCAGCACTTGTCCAACATCCGTCTGAACCCTTCCTATTCAAATGCCTTTGAAATGTTACAATTTTAGTTGCCCTTTAGGCTCCTTTTGAATCCCCCCCCCCCCCCCCACCTCCCACCCTAAACCTATATCCTCTAGTTCTGGGCTCCACCAACCCTTGTCTATTTACGCTATCCATGTCCCTCACGATTTTATAAGCCTCTATAACATCACACCTCAGCCTATGACACTCCAGGGAAAATTACCCCAGCCTATTATGCCTCTCTTTACAACTCAAATCCTCCAACACTGGCAACATCCTTGAAAATCAATTCTCAAACCTTTCAAGTTTCAGTACCTCCTTCTGATAGGAGGGAGACCAGAACTGCACATAATATTTCAAAAGTGACCTAACCAATGTCCTGTCCAGCTCCTTTACTCAATGCTCTGACCAATAAAGGAGCGTTGCTCCAAAAGCTAGTGTGCTTCCAATTAAACCTGGTGTTGTGTGATTTTTAACTCTGATCAATAAAGGGAAGCATACGAAATGCCTTTTTCACTGTCCTATCGACCTGCAACTCTACTTTCAAGGAACTATGAACCTGCATTCCAATGTCTCTTTGTTCAGCAAGACTCTCCAAGATCTTACAATTCAGTGTGTGAGTCCTGCTCTGATTTGCTTTTCTAAAGTGCAGCACCTCACATTTATCTAAATTAAACCCTATCTGCCACTCCCCAGCACATTGTCCCATCTGATCAATATTCCATTGTACCCTGAGACAACCTTTATCACTGTCCACAATACCTCCAATTTTGGTGTCACCTACAAACTTACCATCTGTACCACCTCTCTTCACATCGAAATCATTTAAAATGAATGACAAAACAAATCCAGAGAAAAAAAAATCCATTTCTCTGGGTGTGAATATGCTCTATGTAAATCCTGCCCTATGACTGTCTACCAGAGAAGGCTGCACATGCGTCCCACTGAACTTTGCCCCCTACAAAGCTGGCGGCTGCACGTGTCCAGTGAATCATTGCCCCGAATAAAATGGTGGTGCTTACTCGAGTCAATCGCTGGATGAGGCATTTTCCCGTTTACTGCAAAAACGGGACTAAGTTTCAAATTTGTATTTTCGGATGTCTATAAACCCTCTCAAACCTATACCAACACCATTTCCCTCCCGCTTCCTGCTGTTTATTTCTATCCTCACCAACAGCTCTCCTTTCGCACATTCTGAAACGACTGTGAGGATGATCACGTGGAATAGTCTAGTCCCGCCCCTCATTCACCCTGATTGGTCGGAGGACCAACTGCCTCGCCCGGTCCTCCAGCTCGGTAACTGCCTTTCCATTGGTCCGCCGCTGACATCAATCACCCGGGGCCTATTGTTGGCTGGAGCATGCGGATTGCTTCGTGGCATGTTGCTGTTCATGAGTTACAAGAGTTAAAAATGACACAACACCATCTCAAAACCACCTGATGAAGAAACAGCAAACCTAGTGCTTCCAAATAATCCTGTTGACCAATAATCCGGTGTTCTGTGAATTTTACTTTTGTCCATCCCAATCCAACACCAACACCTCCAAGTCACGAATGAGGGAGGGATGTATAACATAAGAACTAGGAACAGTAGAAGGCCGTCCTGCCCTTCGAGCCTGCTCTGCCATTCAATAAGATCATGGCTGATCATTTCGTGGACACAACCATTTACCCACGTTCTCACTGTGTCCATTAATTAATTACATTTTTAAAAATCTAACCTAGCTTTAAAAACATTTTCTGAACTAGCATCAACTACTTCCCTGGGCAATGAATTCCATAGAAGTCAAGGAGTTCCTTCTCAATTCAGTCTGAAATTTGCTGCCTCTAGTCTTGTGGTGATGCCCTCTTGTCCTAGCTTCACCTGCCAGTGGAAACACCTTCTCTACTTCTATTTTGTCCATTCCATTCATTATTTTATCTGTTTCCATTCTTCTGATTTCCAATGAATATAATCCCAATCTACTCAGTCTCTGTTAAGACAACCCCCTCAACTCTGGAATCAACCTAGTTAACCTCCTCTGTACCTCCTCTCGTGCCAGTACATCCTTTCTCAACTAAGGTGATAAAAACTACATGCAGTACTCCAGGTGTGGCCTCGCCAACACCCAAATACAGCTGGAACGTTACGTCTGCTTTTAAACACAATCCCTTCAGCAATGAAGAACAAAATTCCATTTGCTTTCTGAACTGATTGTTGTACCTGGTGACCAACCTTCATGCAGAAGGATGCTCAGGTCCCTCTGCAGAGCAAATTATGCAACTTTTTAACATTCAAGTTTTTTTTTAAATGTTAGTACAACCAAAGAGTATAAACTTGATATTTACAAACATTCTATTCCAAATGCCAGACCATTACCTACTCACTCAATGTATCTCTGTTCCTCTGCAAAGTTTCGCAGTCCTCCGCTCACTTTGTTCCGCTAATCATCTTAGTGTCATATGCAAACTTTGACATCCTACATTTGGTTCCAACTCCAAATCATCTGTATTAATTGTAAATAATTGCAGTCCCAGTACCGATGCCGGAGGCACACTACTTATCAATGATTGCCAGCCAGAATAATACTTATTTATCCCCACACTTTGCTTCCTATTAGTCAACCAATCTTCTACCCATTACACCATGCACCCTTATATTATGCAACAGCCTATTGCACAGCATCTTGTTGATGGTCTTTTGGAAATCCAGGTACACCACATCCACTGGATCCCCACTGTCCACCTTTCTTGAAATGTCTTCATAGAATTCCAAAAGATTGGTCAAACATGACCTGCCCTTCATGAACCCATGCTGTGTCTGTACAATGGGACAATTTCTATTGAGATTCCCTGCTATTTCTTCCTTGATAATAGACCCAAGCATCTTTCCCACTACAGAGAATAAACTAACTGGTATATGATTCCCCACTTTTTGTCCACCTCCTTTTTAAAACAGTGGCATCACCTTTGCTGTTTTCCAATCTGCTGGGACTGGCACAGAGTCCAGTGAATTTTGGAAAATTACTGCCAGTGCATTTGCTATTTTTCCTGGCATCTCTTTTAGTACCCTGGGAGGCATTCCATCAGGGTCAGGAGACTTTTCTATCATTAGCTCAATTACCTCCAAACAGTCTAAAACTAGCTGTTCCGTAATAATGATAGTTTCCAAATCCTCACCTACTATTGTCTCTTTGCTAGCTACTGGAAAGATATTAGTATCCTCCACTGTGATTTCCCATAACTAAATGCTTCTACTTATTTTCCAAAGGACCAACATTTACTTTAGCCATTCTTTTCTTGTTATATATATTTATACAAACTTTTGCTCTCTGTCTTTATAGTCTGTGCTAGTTTATTTTTCTCATGTTCTATATTACTTTTCTTTATAGCTCTTTTGTGGCTTTCGGTTGACCTTTAACGTTTTCCCAGTTCTAGTTTCATGCTGTTTTTGGCCACTTTGTACACCTTCTCTTTCAATTTGATTTTCCAGAATAGCAACCCAATTCTCCAAGCATTTCACATACTCTTTCATCTTGCAATGGTACTCTCGAGCTGTTTCCCTGTTTTTCATGAGGCAGATCTCACCTTTACGAGTGGTTTCTTCAGCATTCTGGGGCTGGCTTTGCAGGACTGGGGAAGATGCCATAACCATTCCCTGGTCAGCAGTGGAGTTAGGAGTTGTATGAATCTGATAGGTTTGGACATCTCCAGCAGCACCTTGTACAACCACTTGGCTGCCCGGCACAAAGATTTGCAGTCCATCAGGGCTCTGTGCATACTGTATAATGGCTGCTCCAACCTTGGCTGTAGCTACGTTGGTCATTGTTAGTGTCTGGAGCCCTTGCACTTCATCTGTACCATTGTTGCCCAGCTGAATTGCTCCCCCCTGTGTAATAGCAATGTATTGTCCGCTGCTAGTCTGATAGATCGGTGTCTGCATCGTCGTTGTAGTAATGGTTGAGACAGTCTCTGCTTCTGATTTCTCCTCATCGATTTCTTGGCACACTGGGGGATCAGAAGAAAGTTCATTCAGGATTTTCTTGTATGAAGGCCATCTCGATAGAATTTCTCTACATTTCTGAGAGTTAGTCATTCTATCCACAGATTCCTGGGAGTCCTTATTTTCAAGTATAGTAGAAATCTGAATAGTCTGAACTTGAAGGGACTGCGTGACTGAGGACTGAGCTGCTTGGACCTGAACAGTCTGCCCATTCGGCAATTGCACTAAAGTTACTGCTGGACATGTTGTTGATTGGATCCCAGGCATGGTTACCTGCATGGTCACATTATATATTAATGATCAGGATGAAGGGACTGGGGGTATTCCAATGAAGCTTGCTGATCATACGAAGCTAGGTGGACAGGCAAGTAGTACTGAGGAAGTAGGGTGGCTGCAGAAGGATCTAGACAGTTTGGGAGAGTGGTCCAGGAAATGGCTGATGGAATTCAATGTGAGCAAACACGAGGTCTTGCACTTTGGAAAAATGAATACAAGCATGGACTACTTTCTAAACGGTGAGAAAATTCATAAAGCCAAAGTACAAAGGGATCTGGGAGTGCTAGTCGAGGATTCTGTAAAGGTAAACATGCAGGTTGAGTCCATGATTAAGAAAGCGAATGTGATGTTGTCATTTATCTCAAGAGGGTTAGAATATAAAAGCAGCGATGTGCTACTGAGACTTAAAAAAGCTCTGGTTAGGCCCCATTTGGAGTACCGTGTCCAGTTTTGATCCCCACACCTCAGGAAGGGCATACTGGCACTGGAGTGTGTCCAGCGGAGATTCACACGGATGATCCCTGGAATGGTAGGTCTAACATATGAGGATTGGCTGAGGATCCTTGGATTGTATTCATTGGAGTTTAGAAGGTTAAGGGAGATCTAATAGAAACTTACAAGATAATACATGGCTTGGAAAGAGTGAACTCTAAGAAATTGTTTCCATTAGGTGAGGAGACTAGGACCAGTGGGCACAGCCTTAGAATTAGAGGGGATCAATTCAGAACAGAAATGCGGAAACATTTCTTCAGCCAGAGAGTGGGGCCTGTGGAATTCATTGCCACGGAGTGCAGTGGAGTCTGGGACGCTAAATGTCTTCAAGGCAGAGATTGATAAATTCTTGATGTGACAAGGAATTTTGGGCTACGGGGAGAATGCGGGTAAGTGAAGTTCAAATGCCCATCAGCTATGATTAAATGGCAGAGTGGACTCAATGGGCTGAATGGCCTTACTTCTACTGCCTATGTATTGTGGTCTTATGGTCTAAATTGATCACTTTCCTCAGATACCCATTGCTGAGTATGCCTTTTCATACAGTCCTTCCTTTTCACTGGAATAGACCTTTGTAAAATGTCTTTGAAAATCTTCCACTGCTCATCAACTTCCTACCATAAAATTTTTGTTTCCGGTCTACTTTATCCAGATTCTCTCTCATTCTATTTTAGTTCCCAGTGTTCAAGCACAGGACCCAGTTATTAGATTGTATCTTCACACTCTCCATATGTATTCTAATTCAACCATACGGTGATCGCTTCTTCCCAGGGGATCCCTAACTCTGAAGTCATTAATTATTCCTGCCTCATTGCACAGGGCCAGATCTTGGATAGCTTACTCCGTTGTCAGTTCCATTTCATACTGTTCAAGAAAACTATCATGGATACACTTAATGAACACCTCAAGGCTACCTTGAAAAAGCTGGTTTGACCAATCTACATGTAGATTAAAATCACCCAGGATAACAGCTGTACCATTTTTAGAGGCATTAATTATTTATTTGTTTATTGGCCATCCCAATGTGATGTTATTATTTGGTGGCCTATACACTACGCCTATCAGTGACTTTCTTGTTAGAATTTTTACTGCAGCATTCCTGTTTCTCCTAATATATGGCAAGAACAACAACCACTTGCATTGTATGGAACTTTCACAATGGCACATCTCCTAAGATGCAATGAGGCAGGAATAATTAATGACTTCAGAGTTAGGGATCCCCTGGGAAGAAGCGATCACTGTATGGTTGAATTAGAATACATATGGATGATCAAAACATTGATTAAAGAGAATGATTTTAAAGTACATCTTAAAAGGAGGATAGAGAAGGTTAGGGAGGGTATTCCACAGACTTCTGCCCTTGACAGCTCCAACTGTGGAGTGATGCAGGTGGAGTGGGTTGGAAAGGGAATGTGCAAAAGGAAAATGGAAGAGCGCAAGCAGTGCATAAAGTTTTAAGGACAGAGGAGGTTCCAAACTCAGTCTGTCTGTCATAGAGAGTACGGCTGCCTCAAGGATTTTGAAGTACTGTCACAGATTTATGCATGTCATGACTATAGTGCTAAAAGAGATTTCTGCTGTCTTAAACATAGTGACGGATCTTATATTGTGGGCTTATGAAACATCACTGATCTCTACCAAACATGTCCGAGGTAGAGTCAGGGCAATAATAAGATGCTGCAACAGGAGGGGAAC